>NC_044917.1:6525488-6609094 GCF_003576645.1 Ipomoea triloba | reverse complement strand
TTTTTTTTTTTTTTTTTTCAATTTTGAAAATTTGAGGAAAATTATTTCTTGAATATTTGGTTTTCAGTTATTTTTTGCTTCATTTGATTTGATGCAAGAAAGCCCTGTAGGTAAAATGGAATGTTATATTTTGCACTTCGTATATGTTTCATTGATTTGATGAAGTGACATCCGATGTGTTAAATTGATTTGAAATTGTAATTTTTGCAGTGGATTTGGGACAAAGCCCCAGCATGAATCCTGGGATAGTTAAGTGCCTTAGTTTGAATTGTGCTGCGTGCAGAATGGAAGTGCCTCATTTTTTGACAATGGAAAAGGTTGCATGGCTCAACCATTATTGAATTGTTTATCTATGTTTTAAGGTGACCTTTTTGGTGGGATATGGAAAGGCATCTTATCCTTATGGAGTTATGCGGCACTTTGAGGCAAAGAGTTGTTGAGTGGGTGGCTGAATATGGGATTTAGATTGCAGAAAAGTAGTGTTGCTCCTCCTTCCTATTTAAAGAATGTGGTGTATGTAATATTAGATTAGTTTTTCTTGGCTTTACAATTAAACAATTAACATTCTCTTTTTTCTGCTTTTGAATAGAAAAATGAGTACATGTAAACAGAGAAGGAAAGGGTGTTTTTCTTGGGTAAGATGATTTCTTCTACTACAGGGTTTTTGTAGTAATAATCTTTGGAATACAAAGCTGAAAGTGATGGTGGTTGTTATTGACAAGGTTAAGTAAAGTAATATCATCACTAGCTCTTAGACATTATTAAACTTGAATCTCAATCAAAGCAAAAGGATATGAGACTAATTTTGGTGGGCAAATTTGATTCCCTTTTCAATGGATGCTTTCAGCTCAGGTTTAAGCTTTTCAAGCCCTTCCTTCTCGAAGTCTGAGAGTGCACCCAACCCTAGAACTTCTTCGACACCATTTTTCCCTATTCTCACCTGGAAAACAAGTGACAGTGATCAAACCACAGAAATGACCATCACGTGTGTAATAAAGCACATAAGACCATCTATCGGGACAGTTAACAGACAATTACTGAACCACCATAGGCATTCCATTGTAAGAAATACACAGGATGAATTGATGAATAGCAGAGAGGGAAAGCGAAGAAACTAAATCCTTCCCCTTTCAAGTTCACACATGGCATGTGCTAACAATTTAAGTGGCTTAGCCTTCCCCCTAATTCATAATAAAGAGCCAGAACTATCATATCAGAAGGCAGGTATCAAGTGCCCTCCCTAATAAGTCTCCAGACAATATAGAACCAGGATCAAAACTACACAAAAGGCCCCAAACTCTGGAGGGTGTCAAAATTTTCAAATCCTTGCTTTATTAGAGGAACCTTTTTAATATCATTTTCAGAAAATGCATTTAAAACAATCTGAGCTACGTTAATTAACAAAGTGGTCAAAAGGGGGGAAAAAGAAGGGGTATTTAATGACAGGGATGAAACTGCACATGTATTAATTTTGCAAATTTCAATCAGTGGATTGTTATTACCTTAGATGCAAAGAAAGGAAGTTCAGTGACAGTAGACTGCACAAAAGAACACTCCACAACATCTGGAGCTCCATTGAGTCCTTTCAAGCAAGCATCCGCAAATACGGCCCCAGCATAGCTACAGGAATTGCAATGTTTAGTCAGTTGATAACTAAGTTACCAAACTGGAAAGGCAAAACATTATTTACAGACAACACTAACATACTAAAAAAGATGCAAATTATGCTACAGCACAGAATAACTCTCTCCAACCATCTCTAAACAATAAGACCAGTAATCCTTCAAAAAAAGGTAACTTTGGGATTTCAGATTATCTTTCTGTTGATTTGATAATTCAGAGAATCTTACGCCATAGAGAGGGTTGCTGAACCTTTCCCTGCTTTGGCTTCTACAACCTCTGTTCCACCATCTTGGGTTCGTTTGGTGAGCGCTACAATCTCATCATCTGACAAGTTGGCTTTTGGAGTAGCCTGAAGTAATGCACACAACTCAGTCAAAAAATTAGAGTTGGAAGTTACAAACCATGTATTCAAAAATAGGATATACTGTATGAAAGAAATGTATATAGTACTTGGGAAAACAGTGGGAGAATTGTTATGCCTGCATGGCCACCGACTACAGGTACATTGACCTCTGAATAATAGAGCAGAAGAGTCGATTAATAAACAGACTTTCACAATCTGCAGTTTAAATTATAGCAAGATATTAGGACATTTGTTAAAAATCATACCAGCAACATTAACTTTAGCTTTTCCAGCATAGAAAGTCTTGGCCCTGACTACATCAAGGGTGGTAACACCAAAGAGTCTCTTTTCATCATAAGTTCCAGCCATTTTGAAGACCTCAGCAGCAATTGGGACAGTGGAGTTCACAGGGTTGCTAATCATATTGACAAGTGCCTATTGTTTTTGGGGGCCAGGACATGTTAACACAGAAAAATCAATACTTGATAATATGGGTAAACAGTTAATGCAAAAAAAAAAAAAAAAAAAAAAAAAAGGAACCATTTAAGCAACAGAGGTACCCACATTAGGGCAATACTTGGCAATGGCAGTGCAGAGAGATTTAACAATGCCAGCATTGATGTTGAAGAGATCATCACGGGTCATGCCTGGCTTTCGTGGCACACCAGCTGGAATAATGACGACATCAGAGCCCTCCAAAGCCTTCCCAAGATTTTCATCTCCCATATACCCAACAACCTATACCCAAAGCAAAAAGTGCCAAAAACCATATGTGAACTCCACAAAATCAAAAGCAGCAAAAGAACAAATTCAGACAACGAAACAACAGCTTAAAATCACAAACTGTTTAAGAAAACAATGAATTTAGAAGTAAACAAAAGCAAACAGAGCACAAGGTCCATGCTATTCAAATGAGCTCTAACTGTCTAAAACACGGGAGACACCAAACATATTCAGATCACAAACCGCGGAAAGTTGAAATCAAGCAAAAGAATTATTCGACAAGGTAAAGAAGAAAATAGACCTCAGATCCGGTGTTGATATGGCTGACATCGGCGGCGACGCCAGGAGTACCCGCAATATCATAGAGCGCAAGGCGAGAAACTAGAGGATTAAGCTTCATGAGCAGCGAAAGTGGCTGACCGATCCCGCCGGCAGCCCCCAAGATTGCAACTTTCCTCTCGGGAGAGGCTCCGGACGCGAACCCTCGGCGAGAAGCATTTGAAGTGGAGCTTCTCAGAATCGATCTCAGCATTGTTGATTTCTAGTCCTCAGCTCGTTTCTCAAATGACTATAGTCTATAGAGATGAACAAAAAGAAACTGTAGATTTTCTTTACATAAGAAAAGGAGAAGTGGAGAAGAGTGAAGACACGCAGCCTGCACAACTTATGGTTATGACCAGTTGGATTAGCGTTCGTTCTTTTCTCCTTTCAACGTCACTGCAAGCACCTGCAAATCACTTTTTTTTTTTCTTTTATTACCATGAAAAACCGGGGCAGCCACTATTCCATAGCAAATGTATATTGAGTAAATTCAAATCCTGTGAATACTTTTTTTTTTTTTTCAAAACTAGTAAAATAAATTAAAATGTAATATTTTTATTAATCTATAAAAAAAGTTATTACTTAGCATATTTTGACTAAAAAATATTTATTTATAACAATCCTCTTTACATCTCATCTCATGTATACTTACAGTACACATTTTTAAAACATTTATTAACATCTAATATAAAATGCTAAAATTTCTAAATTTTAAAGAATTATAATATTACCCATTCAAAATTTAGAAAAATTAAGCCATTTCCAATTCCAACCTAGAGTCCTTTTAAGTAGTGCACCATTTCAGTGCAAGAAATCCAATAATAAGATGAGATTCTTCACTTTCTTGTTATCTTCTTTCTCTGTTTTTAATGGGATTTGATTTCTTGAAAGCTACACTACCTAATATCTAAGATATTGACAGACAAATATGAAATATCTAATCTCCACTTGTCCACAATCTGAATATCTGAGATTCTGGTGTTCGGATGAACTCATCTCCCAATTTCTGCTCTACATTACCATCTTCTCCATTTTCCTGGAAAAATACAAAACTGGAAAAAAGAAAATGAAAAAGAAAAAAACAGAGAATAGAAAATGAAAAAATGAGAACTGGAGAAATGGAAAAGAATTTTTAAGTAAACACAATCTTTTGGGATGAAGGGATGCTGCACTGCACAATGTAAGAAGTAGAAGCAATGAAAGTATGGAACATATCCTATCTCCTATACAATACTCCATATTATACAGTACAGAACTAAAGTCGCAGGGCGGGCAGTTTTACTGGCAGTCCATTCTATCTGCTCCTAAGATTCACTCTCTTATGTCAGGTTTTCATTGTTGTCTGAGATCACTGCATGCATAAATGTTTTGCAACCTTAAATTGTGCTGAATGTTAGGGTAATGCGTAAAAGACTCAATATGAAGCAAACCTTCATGAGCGAGTGAACAATTGATGTTTTGGACTCTGACATCAAAAGGAGGCCCTTGGCTGCAATTCAAGAAATAGATGCAGTTTCTCGCCCATAAATGCTCTGAATCCAGTTTAGAACAGGGGTGCAATCATCACGCCCAATGAAGTGCCTTCAAATGTTTAGAACAAGATTTTGTCTTCATTATATGAAAAGAAAAGGTAAATGTAATATAAAAATAAAAATAAAAACAGATATTTTATCATTTGAGTGCATACTGGTTTCTAGGGCGATAGGCCTTCATTTCTGCAACTTCACGTCGACTTGAAATTTCTTTCTTCACAGAAAGGGATTTAGGAACCTCCAAATGCCCAGATTGACTGCGATATGAATCGTAGATGAAGTCAAGCACACTTCCCTGTAACAACATGCCAATTAGGTCTCATCTCACCAAAATATATATTGAAATTCTTCAAGGAATTGAGGCTCAGAATGCCAGTTGCTTATAGGAAAAGTAATATACCATGGGTCTAGAAGCATCAATCCAGTGATAAAGTGGTTCGTTACGGAACCATGTCAGCTGCCTTTTGGCAAAATTTCTGCAAGAGAAACAAGGTTCAGCTTGTAAGGTTCTTCAAGACTCAAGGGCAACAAGAAAAGTAAGACCGAGAATGGAGAAGTAAACTTGACCACATAACAACAACAACAAAATGACTGGAACTTTCCGCCGATGGAAAGTATATCATGCTAGCTCACTAAGCCACAAAAAGTTATCCAACAGAGAAAAAGAAAAGGCTAACGTTGTAGTATGGTTTTACAAGAACTGAATAAACAAGGAAAAGGTCATTAAAGAAAGAGAAAATTTACCTGGATGCTTTCTGGAATTCAGATAGAAAGGCAAAAAAGTCCCTTGAAGAACTAGAACCCCCTTGTTCTCTGCAGTACAGGAGGTATTCCATAGCCTGAAATATGTTTTACAACGAAAGTAAAGTTCAAGGGGAATAAAAAATTCTTTACCCTAGCGATCAAGGAATATGCTAATTGCAACACAGGTTTTTGTACTCTATCAAGTTATTCCAAAGGAATGAGGTATATACTTGCCGATAACCAATAGCTCGAGTTGCAGAATTTGAGTTTGGCAGAAGACCCAAATCAAGAAGCCACCTAGCCTCAGACAGAAGTCCATCATTTTCTATCAACAAGAAAAATGACAATTTGCCAGACATCATTAGCTAAATCATGCACAAGAAATGAGAATAAGAGGCATTAACATTTAACATATAGACTGATTTACCTAAGAGCATATCTTCACACCGGAAATCAATTGATCTGTAGAGATCTAGCCTCTGGGTAGTAAGAAATACACAGAGGAAGTCATAGTCCAAATCCTTTTCTTTACTCTGCTGAAGCCCATCAGTGGAAGAACTAATGTCAGAAGTATCTGTTACTCCTGAATCAAACTGTTCCTTGAAAGAATTATATGGCACTTTAAAAGCTGATGGAGATAACCCACTTGACTGCAAGTTGAAGACAATATAAAAAAGATTATGGTATTTGATGTATAAGAAGGGAAAACATGGTGTGGCAATCACAGATGGAATTGCAGAAAGTTGCAGTTACCTTGATGATTTCAAGCCTGCGACGTAGACGGTACCAATCATTTGCAGCTAAAGACTTAACTCCTGGATCGCCAGCTTTAACTACCAACTCAACAGCAGCCTCCCAGTTTTCATCTTTCTGTAAATCAGCAATCTCTGTACACACTTCAGATGTTATTTCTTGTGAGGCTTGTGGTACGTCTGGCTTCCCATAAACAAACCTTAAATTTAGCAAGAATAGTCATCTCATAAGTTGGTGTTGGTGTTGGAATTTGACGTTTGAAATTACCAGTCCATTTGAAGCAGCACAACAAATTCAAAATACTTTCATAATCAATATTGTTCATGACAGATCTTAATGGTGCAAAGAAAATCACATAACCTATCTGATAGAATCCTCAATGCCCATATATTGCATGACAATCAACTGAACATAGGCAGAAGATTTAGTGCAATGGGAAAACAATGAGACAGCATACTAAAGAATTAGGCACCTATACAGCTATACTATACTCTCATGTCATGCATGTCTCAGAATCAGTGCACCGAGTATGTATGCTGCACAGAAAATCTCTAATAACAGCACCAGAATTATGCAAGTGTAATGAGAGTACAGAGTGTCCATTCTCAACCAAGCAACAATAGCCAGTTCTTAATTATAAAATAAATCAACACATGAACTAAAATCATATGGGTAAGTCCATTTTCTTAGCACAAATGAGGAACTGGGCTCATGCTCAAGGTTTTTTTCTTCAATTTATAATGAAGTATACTCTAAAATCTCAATATATTACATCCTTAGTTGGAAAAAAAAATATTATAAAGTTAATGAAGCATATCAAATTTGAAAAAATATAGAAACATACCACCGTAAATACAATCCAGTACCACCTGCAACAATTGGAACGCGGCCCCTGTCAAGGACATCTCTTGTCACTTGCCTTGCATCCTCAAAGAATTTTCCAACTGAATAATCTAGTTGCACAAAGGTGGGCAAAACACAAAGAAGCGTCTCCTCATTAGGAGACATCAATATAGGCATATAGCCCCATAGGAATACTGATCACCGTAAGTTGGAAAATATATTCTGAAGCACACAATTATTCTAATCCCAATGTAATTTTTTTCAAAATGATTTTAAATTATATATATCTAGCAAAGAACATTTGAAAATCTGCCAAGCATATTAAAAGGAACACCATTAACAAAATTCTAATATTTTAATAAATGCATTTACTATTGAGGATTCTTTGTTCAGATCTAGATAGCAATACCTTCAGATGGATGCAGAATGTCAATCAGATGGTGTGGCACCTCCTGAAAAGATAGTGGAAGGCATACTTACCACATAACCATAATAACCAAAACCAAATTGATCAAATTCCTAATAACCATGTATTATAGAATTTTCTCTTCCATGTTCTCTTTGATGTTCAAAATAACCTGATTGTTTGGTAGTGAAGCTATGCACATTGATTTTAGTTGTATGCAAGGTTTGTCAACAAAAACCATATTTTAGACAAAACTTAATAAGGGAGTGCATTTTAAGGTGCCAAACCTTATTTCCTCGTTTCTATTAAAAGAACAAGATCAACATGCTGTGAAGTAGAAAATTGCAACATATTGGAATTTGGAAGAATCCTCTCTCTTGGTGATTCATGAATTTTGTTTGCTGGAGCCTGGAAGAGTTACTAACAGAAAAACACAGGTACAGCTAGCCATCTAATTAGGGGATTGATTACTTATGCCAGCAAAAGGGCTAGCAAATATGCCAACTAAATCCAGATAAACAGTGTATAATTTCAACATATCATCACTCAAAACAGCACATGCAACTAATGCAAGTACCAGCATTTGACAATGCTCCAAAAAGGAGCAATTGAAAACATATCATATGCAATAATACTCCAAAAAGAAGCAACTCACAACATATCATAAAGGTCACAGGAACCACCAGAAAAATCAGAAATAGTAAATGTTTTTCTTTTTACTAAGCAGTCATACTATGTAATGTACCTTTCTTTCACTGAGTGAAGGCTTTGCAGAACCAATATCAAGCCCTCTGTACACCTGCCAATGGTAAAAACAATATCTCACATTTACTACTGCGTATGTTAGTATATAATAATCATCTAGAAAAATCAATGCACCACTAAGTTCCAGTATTTACTGCTCGAATTCCTCGGTGTTTTTTTTTTTTTTTTTCCTTTTTTGTTTATTATTTCCATTTAAAGAGAGCAAACATATTAAACCTGCACTGAGTCGGCGCTGATGATTTCTCCATTGAGTCGCTTCGCGAGCTGAAGCGCAAGCTTGCTTTTGCCGGCACCGGTGGGTCCTGATATCACAATTACCTTCTCCTTGTTTCCGGCCACCGGTTTGGTGGAGGCGGAGCAGGAGGTAGCGAATAATCTGCGGCGGCGTCGGTGGACGGCGAGGCCATAAGGGCGCAAAAGAGGCGTCTCGGGCGTGCACCGGAAGCGAAGGCAGCTCATTCGGACACCGCCGCTAAGCATTTGGTTCGGACTTCGGATAGCGTTTACAAGTTCTATAGATTTTACAGTTCATGTCTCCGTTAGATTTTCTCCGTTTTGAGCAAAATGCATTTCGGCCCTTTAAGTTTTCAATGTTTCGCATTTTGCCCCATTAACAATATACTCCCTCTGTCCCATTTTATGTGTCTTTCCTTTTTAGTTTGTCCCCAAAATGTTGTCCTCTTTTTAAAATTGAACATCACCATCATTCTACTTTTCCCACTTTACCCTTATGACTTTTCATTTCTTTATTGCTTTTATTTCCAAAAGTGAAAAAGTTGGGAGCATAATTGGAAAGCATATCACATTTACTTTAATTTCTTAAAAAGCGTGCAAAAAGCAAATGAGACATCCATTTTGGAACGGAGGGAGTACTTTCTATATCAGTGGTTGTTTCAAAAGTTAATACTCCACTATCAGAATTTAATCATGTGACATTCTTTCAAGAAGAGTTATTAAGGTGTCAATTGAGCATAAGATGCTTAAAAATATATAACAACTTTTAATTTGAGTGAAATATGAAATACAACAATATATTTTTCATTAGCATTATATGCATATCATATTTCTTAGGAAAATAGATAAGCATCACATATTTATAAAGTATTCCTATTTTAACGAAATATTATTTGTCATGTCAAAAGATCACCTTCTTAGAGTAATCACAACAATAATCTCAATGGGGAAATAGAAAAAAGAAAAATTAATAATATGTCAGTTTTATTTACCACACTCAATTGACATATGAGAGGCACACATATACTGATAGAGTACATTAAAAGCTAACTTTTTATTTGGTCATCAAAAATCTTTAAACAACCAAAGTCTTGGAGGGGTTGATTTTTCTCTCTCACCCACCTCATATAAGTCGCCTAAAAAATTAAGAAAAAACTCATTGATGATGTTAGTATCACCAATTTTGTAATAAGTACATTAAAAAATATATATCAACTGTAATTTGTACAAACTACATAATATTGAAAAACCAATGTCATTTTTATAGAAAACAAAAATCTCAAACTAGTACTTGGTATTTCACATTTTAATCCATGCTTAAAATTCATCACAAAATTAGTGAAGCATCATTAAAATCGTCATGCTATTGTGATTGTCCTCCCATTGCTTACCAAGCCATTACCCTAGCTCGGTAAGGCTAACTTAAATGATAGACCACTTAACTTAAAGTTATCACTCCAATGACAGATGTGCGGGTTTGATTTTCACCAATAACATCTTAGAGTTAGAGCTTTTCAGGCTAGAATTTAAGTTGATGAGCTCCCTAAATTGGAGATGCGGATATGGATCTCTTGTACCCAAAAGTCAATGACATGAACCTACTAATTAGACGACTCGTAGTTTACCTCCACTCTTTAGTAAGAATTCTAGAGATTTAAGATTAACCTAGCATAAGTTATCAAATAACTTTAGCTAGGAGTTCGTTTCTATGTCAAGTTGCGATGAGTGGTTTATAAGTCTTCCTTTACTTTGTAATGTTATTCTGAATGATCCAAATTAATAGACGTGGTAGTTTGTTTTGCTAAAAAAAAACAGGTGAAGGGGTTACATGTAAATTTCACAATTTCAGGGGGTTCACTCCACACTACAATTGACTATAGTCTATAGATAGCTCTAAACCCTAGTCAAAACCTTGAGTGAGAAATTGGGATTGAAGCAAAAATGATGAAAATTGTATCCAATCGGATATCAGCAGGGCGATTAACGGTGTTAAGACGACTGTGTACGGCGGTGGAGGCAAAGGCGGAGGCGGAGGCGACGCCTTCTGTGCAGCAAGGAAACCAACGGCTTTACCAGAGACTTTCGGCGTTGGGTGCGACTAAAGGGAAGGCGTCAGAGATACTAAACGAGTACATTAGAGAGGGTATAGGAGCTGCCGTCGGGAAACATCATCTAGGAAGGTGTATCAGGGAGCTGCGCAAATATGGAAAACATCAATGTGCCCTTGAGGTATAATCATCCCCTCCCCGCTACATTAATTTTCCCCCATATATAATAATAATGCTGTTGATGTTTTGTGAAATTCTAAGAACCTTGAAATGCTATTGGAAAGGAAAAGATCACTACTTGGTGTTATGAGAAAGACAACATTTTATGTGTTTTCAGATTTTCAATTTCTGCCCATTTCCCAGTGTGGAATGAAATATATTTCAAGGGAAAATTGCACTTTTTGGTCTCTAAGTTATAGGAGAATTGTAGAATTCATCTTAGTATTGGTCGATGGTCATGCTCACTTTTCGTGCCTAAGTTATGAATGGCGTTGCACTTTTCGTCCTTTCATGCTCACTTTTCGTCCTTGAGTTATACTAAAATTGTAAATTTCATCCCTAATGTTTATTAGTAAAGGGACAAAAAGTGCAACGTCCAACGTCAATGATACTTAGGGACGGAAAGTGAGCATGACCAAACACTCACGTATTCTACCATTACCCATTAACTTAGGGACGAAAAGTTTAATTTTTCCATATTTCAATGTTAAAGTTTTACTTAGAAGAGGTTTTTTCATCTAGAAAAGAAAGTAAACTACTTTATCTGTGTGTGTAATAAGAGACAGAGCCACTCTTTTTTTGCCTTTCTCTATTGTATATGCATGTGAAGATTGCTTTTGATGTGCTGATGCAGATAATGGAATGGATGGTGAGCAGGGGTGTTAACTTTGGGCCTAAAGATCATGCAATTCATTTGGATCTTATAGCAAAGGTTCATGGAATTTCCGCTGCTGAAAATTATTTTAATGGCCTTTCACCTGATGCAAAGGTTCATAAAACTTATGGAGCTCTGCTAAATTGCTATTGTGTTGAAAAGATGGTGGACAAAGCATTAGAAGTATTTGAGAAAATGGACAAGATGAACTATGCTATTACGTCGTTGAGTTTTAACAATCTTATGTCATTGTATATGAGACTCGGGCAACCGGAGAAGGTGCCTCCTTTGGCAGAGGAAATGAAGAGAAGAAATATACCGCTAAGCACATTTACTTACAATATTTTGATGAATAGCTATACCTCTCTCGGTGATATAGAGGGAGTGGAGAGAGTTTTTGAGGAGATAAAGAGTAAAAATGAAAAAATGTGTCATTGGACAACATACAGTCATTTGGCCATTGCCTACTCTAAGGCTGGACTTAATGAGAAGGCTGAGCTAGCTCTGAAAAAGCTGGAGGAAGAGATTGGACCTCGCAATCGTGAAGGGTACCACTATTTAATAAGCTTGTATGCTGGATTGTCCAATCTAGGCGAGGTGCATCGCGTTTGGGAATCTATGAAATCTCAGTTTCAGGTGACTCCCAATTATAGTTATCTTATCGTGCTTCAAGCTCTAAGTAAGCTGAATGATGTGGATGGGTTAAAGAAAGTCTTTACAGAATGGGAACTAAGCTGCTCCAGTTTTGATATGAGACTGGCAAATAGTGTCATTGGTGCTTACTTAAGGCATGACATGATCAGTGAAGCTGAAACCGTATTTCGTATTGGCATGGAGAGATCAAAAGGACCATTCTTCTTGGCATGGGAAATGTTTGCGGTTTCCTTTCTGAAGAAAAAGAAAATTGATCGTGCTTTGCAGTGCTTTGAAGCTGCTATATCCAGAGTCCAGGAGCACGAATGGTCTCCAAAACCCGCAACCATAGATGCATTTCTCAATTATTTTGAAGAAGAGAGAGACGTCGATGGTGCTGAAAAGTTCTGCAGTGATTTGAAGAAGCTGAGTTGTCTTAACGGCGATGTGTATAAATCATTGATGCAGACTTACACTGCTGCTGGCAGAATATCACATGATATGCGCCAGAGAATGGAGGAAGATGGAATTGACATGAGTGATGAGCTTGAAAACTTACTAAAAAAGGTTTGCCCTGAATGATTTTATGAGTAACCTAATTTAACCCCATAATTTGCAGTGTTCTAGTATTTATTCATGAACAAGTCCCCGTCTCTCATAAGACATGTAATACTTTTTTATAGTTAAAATGTAATATTTTTTTATGGATTCATTGAAAAATTTTACATTTTAGCTAAAAGTATTATAAGGTTTCGGACAAAATTTATTATTTATTCATTATATTATATGCTGAAAAACAAAGAGGAATTATTTGTATACTGCAACAGTGCAACACTTTCAATGTGTATCGAAACTATATTAGATAAGTAGTTGTTACCTGAGCTATCTACTCTTACTGGGTACTGGGTTTATAATATTTAGTTGAAACTATTACTTGTGTTGGCTTTCTTGAAATGTGATGTGAAACTCTTTTTACATTTATAAACTAAAAAGAAAATATTTGTCATAAATAATCATAGTTGATCAAATAATATCGTTCATTTATATATAATATCATAATAAAGGCAAATTACATTGACTATAATTCTTATAATCTAACAAATATATTTAGTTTTTATTATGATAAATGAACATATTAATTGGTGGGATAAAAAATAACACACAACTAAAATAGTAGTAAAATCCTCCCAAGTCAATATTTTTAAGCCAAAAACTCTTCTTTTAAAAAAATAAAAATAAAAATTATTATTATTTTCTTTTTTTTTTGTCCACAACACATATAAGCTCAACTATGGTTTTTTTTATTTTATTTTTATTTTTAATTAATCAGTGTAGCCTCATCTCATAAAGCAAGCTAATAAGCTTTTTTGTTGTTTACCTATTTTATTTAAAGAGTTATTGTCATTTTGGCCCTTCAATTATTATTCACTTATCACATTTGCTCTTCAATTATTAATTAATCGTTGCATTTGGTACACAAATATACTTCTATTGCCATATTTGGTCCTACTAACTAAATCCTTGGCAAGTACTCACCTAGAAGTGTAGATTTTCTCACGTCTAGAATTGCAAGGAAAAAGTCGCCCATTCAAGTCTAAATACATAATATTATGCGTTTGTAGAGTTGTAGACACCCAAATGAGATAAGAATTTGCATTTTTCAATAAGTAATTGCTAGAGATTTGACTGACATGACCAAATGTGGCAACAAAACGCATCAAATGTGGTATAATTAATAATTAGGGATTAACAATAGCCAGAGAACCAAAAGTGGAATTATAGTTTACTGAAATATTGTCAAAAGAAGGAATTATGTTGCCTTGAAATATTGTCAAAAGAAGGAATTATGTGGGCAACTTATTGACAAGGGCCTGCTCAAACTAACATTTGTCTGTACAAGACAAGTAAATGGCTTATTTACAGAAGCTCCCATCCAGATTCACAGCACTTGCATGAGTCTAAAGATGTTGCAGGGACAGCAGCAGGGCTATCCATTGAATGTTGGCAGCTTTCTGGATCGATATCTCCATACCAAATTGCCAACAGCTTGTACTCGGTAACTAATTTCTTCCGAGAAGTTAAAGCATTTTGTATTAATTTCTACAGAAAGGATGAAAGAGATGGTTAGAACAGAATGCAAGCATGTTACATTGTTTCCTAAATTTGTTTTAGTTAATGTTTCAAATATATGTTGGTTTGATAGACAGACTAGTTTAAAACTCTCTTCATTAGGATAAATCAAGCAGTGTCTTTTTCCCTTTTTTTGACTAAGTTAAATATGCAGTGTCTCTATTTCCCACCTTGTAAGATTTCAATCTTCTTGGTCCTGAAGAGACAGTATTGAGTGGTTTATTGCTATCCATTTCGACGCAGCTAAAGTCAAGTTTCTCCTTATCAGATAGATCAATCGTTTCCATGCAAGGATCTGCAATATTAATGCAAGGGTCAATGCTCGATCTTGCAAAAGCAATTAACAATACTCAAAGGAAATGTATACTGCCGTTCTTAAATAAGTCCACTTAACTTTGCGTAACACAAGGACATCTATCAGTAAGCATTAGTTGCAACTGAAGATTCAATTATACAGAATATTTGCAATTGCATTTTCTTTATTGTTAAATAAGGTATTCTGTTACCAGTGCCAATGAGGCGCTACACTTTACAGTTATCCTTATTAACGTTAGAACTATTTTCTTTTCTCATTATATAAATAGATCAATAGTCATCTTTGTTAAATCCATCACTCTGCAATGATTCTCTTTATATAAAATAGTATTAGAATTCCCAAGGAAAGAGAGAAGTGTGCATTTATAATATTGTACCTGTTTCCACAGGAGAAACAAGAGCAGTCAATTGATTATGCTGACAACCATGCTTGAGCTCACCTTCTGATGCACCTGTTAAACAGAAAATTAGTTAAATAAGGTATACTTAAACAGAAGCAAGCTGAGAAAAGTAATAGGTCTATCAAAGAACTGCGGTTCTCATTTATTCCAGAAGGTGAAAAGCAGGAAATATCTACCTATAAAATCTGAAGACAATGCACTGCTGCAGAAATCCGGCATCACATCAATAGCATTGGTTGCACAGGAAAAAGTAGCAGAAGATGTGGGGGACTTCAGGTCACTAGAGACTCTAGAACCACACTCACTAGAATCAGCATGCCAGCCATGTTCTCTGCTTCCTGAGGAAAAGCTTCAAATAAGGAGTTTGATAAATTTGGAGGCTGTTGACATCGATGAAGGGGAAAATATTCATCTCTCCATCAATGTATTTAACCTCAGATGAAAGGGCATGTAGTTTCTAGAGACCAGACAGTAGTTGACATTTCAGAAACACAATTAAAAGTCTCTAAGAGGCTATTAGACAGAGTCTCACTTTTATGAAATGACCCAAGTCCTGGATCATTGAGTGAAGTTACTGAAGTAACCTGAGATTTGTGGTCTTGATCAGTTGAAAACGTATGGGACTTCAACGCAATATCTTCAGAAGAGTCTGATCCCAGATTCAGTGATTGCTCCACCCACATGGTCTTCCCATGCAGTTGTCTCCAATCGTGTGATGCATCGGAAACATGACAAGAAGCACTAGACAAGCTACTACACACTGTCCCATCATCCGTGAACTCACTGCCTTCATCTGTATCATGAAGTTGTATATTAGGAGACAACTTGGAAATGATGGTGTCCTTATAATCCTCAATGATTGAAATCATAAGTGCTTCGGTTTCGGTCAAGGTCTTATCATCAGAGGAACTAGATTCGCCTGTCACAAACTCTTCCACCAACATGCTACTCCCTTCAGAAACAAATTCAGTAGCATCCCTAGTAGTCACCATCTCATCCTCCTGGGAGGTTCTACAGTCGGTCTCAAGATGCGAGGCAGAAAGTAGTTGTGATCTAGATGAATTTTGATATTCAGTAGAACCCAGTTCCTCAGTCACTATTTTAACCTCCTCGATGAAGTCTCCTTTTGGAATTATCTGACAGTTCAATGAAAGATTCGGGTCATCTGAAAAGCTCTTACTGAGAGTATCATCTTTCTGGTTAGTTGGTCCTACACCATGAAGTGAAGATTGTAGTGCTTCAGAACTTGTATTGTCAGAAAAATGTGATCCCTGAGCCCCCGTTGTCATACTCTCCTTGAAGCTGAGATGTGAGCTCTTATAAATTGCAACATCACTGCCATTATTTAAAGATGATTCAGTTTCTGCAATTGCATATCCTACATCATGAAGTGAAGATTGTACTGATTCAGAACTTGTATTGTCAGAAGAATGTGATCCCTGAGCCACCATTGTCATACTCTCGTTGAAGCTGAGATGTGAGCTCCTACAAATTGCAGCATCACCGTCATTATTTAAAGATGATTCAGTTTCTGCAATTGCATATCCTACATCATGAAGTGAAGATTGTAGTGATTCAGAACTCGTATAGTCAGAAGAATGTGATTCCTGAGCCCCCATTGTCATACTCTCCTCGAAGTTGAGATGTGAACTACAAATTGCATCATCACAATCATTATGAAAAGACAATCCAGTTTCTGCAATTGCATTGCTTTGTTTTCTTCTTGTGGACTGCCCTTCTTGTTCTACAGGATTATGTGGTGACAGATAATCTTGCACAACACCAGAATAAAACCTTTTCACGTTGTCACCAACACTTTGCACCTGATTCCCAACATAATTCACAGTACCCTAGGGTAAAAAATTGAGAATATGAGAGACATAATGAGTGAGAGTGAAAAAGGGCTCCCCTGGGGCTAAAATTCATATTTATCAATGAGTGTCTGTATCAAGGAACAAACTGAGACACAATGTGAAGAACAAAGGATAGTTAAGAAGGCAGACATCTGTTTGGATTGTTGGAGCATCAAAATGCAATTAATGAATGCATTCATGGTGAGAAGATGAAAACAAGGAATACAATACCTTGGTTATGAAACCATCAACATCCTGGCATATACACTCAAACTTACGATACATGTTACCAACCCAAGTCTTGTTTCTGTTTGTAAAACCCATGATGACTTTATGTGTGTTATATACCTATGTAACTCCACTAGAGTGGATATCAAAACACTTTCAGCAACCTGCACAGATTCATTCAAGACTAACATCGGTTCTGGTACACTTCATGACAAATACAGAAGGCTTTTAGGAATAAAAACACTAAAGAAAGAGAAGTTGCACACGGGGCCAAAGTATACATCATCTAAAAAATGGTAGAGGATAAGAATTCCTGATTAGTACAGCATAAGAAACACCTCAATGCCAATAGACAGGTAATATTACATCACATGCAGATATAAAAGGTAAATCAATTAGTCAATAGCATTAGATCATCATACATCAGTATTGAAGCTAACCTCTACCAAGGCTAACGATGCTAAATATACAATTCTGGAATCCTCCATGAAAAGCTAAAGTCACGTATGTAAAAATAATTATTATTAAAAAAAAAAAAAAAGACGACTAGAGCAAACAGTTATGATAACCTGCAGCTAAGTTCTGGAAAAATCGTACGATAGAAAACCTGAAACTTAAATTTAAAAAAGAGAAAAACCGATTCTACAGCCGTTTAACTTATGCTGATTTTAATAAAATTTACTACTACTTCAAATTTGAAGTCTTTAAGCATTATCAGTGAATATAATTGACATATAATAATTGTATATAGCGCACAAACGGAAAAGATCACGGCTATCGGAAAGAGCACTGTAGGAACTCACCGGCGGACTGTTGAAGCCGGCAATGATGAAAGCCAGGTGTGACAGTGTTTTGTCTTTGGTGAGTGAGAGAGAGCCGAGAGGGAAGTTTTGAGGGTACGGATATTATACCACGTGCGCGGGTTTTAGGAACAACTGCTCAAAATCCGCACACTATTTGTTGTATAATGTACTTCTATTTCTTTTTTTTTTAGAATTTTAAATATATACATAGTACTATTTGTTATATATTGTATCTCTATTTGTTGTATATTATTTATTTATTTTTAGATTTATATATATATGGAGCACTATTTGTTGTATATTATTTATTTATTTTTAGATTTATATATATATGGAGCACTATTTGTTGTATACTGTAACTCTATTTGAGACAAATAAGAATCAATCTCAACCTTATATCTATTAAAAAAAAAAACACAGTGACATTTTCATAATTATAATCAATATTACTATACAAACTTAAACACTTAAATATGCAATTTTAAACAACTAAATATGCAAATAAACATTATAATTACCCAAGTGAATGAAATATTAAGAAAGTATTTTGAAATATGAATATTGTAGTGAATACTCTATATTTTTAGATTGTATGAAATTCTTATAAATATTACATTATTTCAAAAGATTCCTTAATAAATATAAAGGAGTCTTCTAACTTAACTATAGATTTAGAAGTTGACTACTTTTTTTATGAGGTTGCTCACATATGGGCAGCTAAGTCGTATGTATAAAGAGCTTATTTCCCTCAGACGAAAAACCAAACACTGAGACAGCGCATTACTAGTGATGCTACCATTGTAACATTGTTTCCCTGGTGACAGGTTACTGCCATGGCTATCATTCGCCATACACACCAAAGCAATTATACAGACATCATATCCATTATAACTACAGAATTTTTTGCTCCAATTTCACTGTAGAACAAGTCTGTCTTTCTATGAGATCATGAAATGCACTCATCTCCATAATTAATTGAGTAGAATGAAACCAAACAACATTCATAGAGTATCTTTAAACAAAAAATCCTAAACTTATAGAGGTTCGGAGCTACATTCTCTGCACAGTTCCTACTGATGATAGTTAGGAGGGGGGATGTTCTGATTCTGGGAAGGGTTTCTCCCATCCATGTTTGGAGCATAATTGTTCTGATTAGGCCCTGGAGGATAGTAGTTTGGGTTTGGCCCTGGAGTGTAGTTCTGATTAGGCCCTGGAGCATAGTTAGCAGACATGTGTTGGTTAGGACCTGGCGGAGGGTAGTTCTGCTGGTTCGGCCCTGGAGGAGGGGGGTAATTGTGCTGGTTTGGCCCGGGCGGAGGAGGGTAGTTCTGATTCTGCCCTGGTGCATAGTTGTTCTGGTTTGGGCCTGGGGCAGAGCTGTTCTGGTTTGGCCATGAAGCAGGGTTGCTCTGGTTGGGTCCTGGACCATAGTTGCTCGGACTGTTGTTGCCCTGGTTTGGGCCCGGCGCAAAGTTGCCCTGATTTGGGCCCGGTGCAAAGTTGCCCTGGTTTGGGCCCGGAGCAAAGTTGCCCTGGTTTGGCCCTGGACCAGGTTGAAAGTTTGGCCTAGGACCAGGGTTCTGGGCATTTTGATTAGCCATCTGCCTCCTCTCAAAGTTCCTCGATCTATCAAAGTTGCGAGGTCTGTCATTGCGCCTGTTTCTCTCATTGGCACGGGCATTGTTTCTCACCCACTCCTCATGGTATTTGGGATCGTATGGTACAGCTTGCCCATTTATAAATGGCTCTCCTGAAACATCCAATAGTGTCCAGATCAGAACATGATCATAAATATAATAACTGAGTAGGAAGAAGCAAGCTCTGTTAAAGACAAAGTAATTCAAATATATATTAACACCCATAACCACAAACCACCTTCAGTCATGAAGGTTATAATTCAAAACCACATCACCACACCAAAATGTTTCAATCATGGGAAGAATAAGATGGAATTAGAAGCATGATGTAACAGCTAATAGCATTTACCATGTATACTGACAATGGGTACTATTTCATGATTCATACATTTTTACCTGTTACAATCACAACTAGGAGAAAATGAAAACTAAACATGGGCCTTCCGAAATATTCCAGTCTTCAATGAAGACTCTTAAGGGGCATTACTGCATAGCCACTCTAAAACCATAGTTCAACTACATTTCAAATTGCAAATGAATCTTCAAAGCAGTTTTATGATAAACATCATAAAAAATAAAGTATGGTTTTGAATTTTTTTTAAGAAGAAAAAGCCACATAGTTAGGGTGTCATACACAAGCTTAGTGGCTTTGAATACAGAGGTAGAGATGCAAGAATCCTAAATACATCAGCAACCCGAAAATGCAAAATGAGTTACTATAACATTAGAGCATTACTCCAGAAACATGTCATATCAATAATACCAAGCCATAGAACTTCATACCTCCATAGTCCTTGTTTTTAACATCCAAATAAGAATCTGGGAGCACCCACCGAACTCCTTTTAATTCTGGAAAGAAAAAAGGCAAAAAAAATTTTAGAGAATCCAAGAACAATAAGATGCAAGAGAGTATGTCCTCAAACAATACCTTTCAATTTGTAAGAGAGTTCCTCTGACACAAGAGCCCCAAATGCATAATAATGTCTGGTTGAGACAGAGTAGATCTTCATCCTAGCCTCTTCCTCGCTACAAGAATAATTGATATTATCATGAATCAAGAGAACATAAATACGCTGAAAATATACCTCAACCCTTTACCAAGCCAAGAGTGTTGTTAGCACACGTTTACCAACGGAGAGGCAGATAGTGATATCGAGTTCTATATTTATTCATGTTTAACTTACTTTTGCAACAAAGGATTATAATTTACATCTTCTCAATTAAATAGTATCAATTCAAACATTATAGATAAGTAGCAAAGAATCATAAAGAACAGCTAGGAAAAAATTGGGAAATGAAGACAAACCTTCCAACCACCTGAGCTAAGGTTTTGATATAGCTATCGATAATATCATCTCTTGTGGGATCGCCCTCCGGCTTCTCCATCACAACAAGCCAGTGCTCAAAATCGCATCCATCGAGCAAAATAGTCTCTTTCGGGGGACGATTCGACCAGTTAGGATTCGGATCATTGAGGGACGACGAGGTCTGCCGAGTCGCGAGTCCCCGCACTGCAGTGTACGCTGCTGGATAGAGTTGGCGGACGGCGGGGGAGATTGACACCAGCGGGCGGAGGCGGAAGGCGGAGAAAGCGAGAAAGTTGCGTGGCGGAGTAAGAGAGGAATATGAGCGAAAGAGAGCGATGCTAATGGCCTGCTTTCCGGCGGTGATGAGAGAACGAGAGAGCAAAGTCGCCATTCCTGCAACTAGGGTTTATGGTAGTCTCGAAAAACCTTAGCAGAAATGAGAAGCAGGATAGGGAGTGGGTTTTATATGAAGAAGAATCCAGAATTTGTTATCAAAATGTTTTCTTTTCATTTTTACCCCCGAGCTTCTATACTTTCCTTTTTCTTTACTTTTTAAAAATTCATTTTTTTTTAGATAACTTGAGATGAACCATACTATATGGATTCTCTATTTCTACTTCATCACTTTTACTGGTAATAGATAATTAGTTATCTTCATTGGGTCCCATGAAAAATGTCATCAAAATTTAGTGAGGAATAAAATTTGAGAGTACAAGATAAGGGTGTAAACGAGCCGAACCGAGTTTGAGCTCGAGCTCGTTAAGGAAGGCTAGGCTCGAGCTCGAGCTCGGCAATTTTTGAGATGCTCGAGTTCGGCTTGAGCAGCTCGATTGTTTGAGCTCGAGCTCCTTGAATTCAAACTCGAGGTCGAGTTCGATTTTGAGCTCGAATTTAACTGTTTGATTTTAAATTCATGTTTCAATTAAAAATAAACTATACGAGCCACGAGCCTAAGACATTAAAGCTCGAGCTCGGCTCGATTATTAAACGAGCCGCTCGAGCTTGATTCAACCTCGAATTTGACTAAGCTTTGACCGAGTGGCTCGGGCTCCCGAGCCGCTCGGCTCATTTACATCCCTAGTACAAGTAGTATTTCCACTCAAGGTTCTGATTTCAAGTGAGAACATCTTCACTCTCTATCTTGAAAAATTAAAGGCTAAAATCATACTATTATTAAACAATCCATATATATAATTTGTCCAAATAAATTAGAAAAAATATTTTTCAAACATTACTTGAGCCAAACACCGTTAGAACCAAATTTGGGACCAAAAAAATGAAATTTGCACCCAAAATATAGCTCAGCCCTTTGTACCTGCCAAAAGTTTGTATAAAAAGTAATGTTCAAAATCTTGAACCTAAAGAAGATATTCAGAACAAATAGTATATAATGTATTGCTAGTTTCACCTCAGACAAGTTCTATAAACTACAACACCTGACAAGTCTCCACCCAAGAAAAAGAGTGAAAGATTTGAACTGATTAAGAGTTGATCAAATGTCAGTATTATAGCGCAAGGGATAGCGGCGATGCAGCATCCTACGCAGCCATCTTCGACGCGTCTCTGGGTTTAGACAAAGAAAACACTCCCTTTCTACGGGATCCCGGACAATATCAAGAGCATCGAGATATGCTGTGCTTGATTCTGGAATGGCGTCTTCCATTTCATTCAAGCACTTTATGGCGGCGCCTATAGAGTAATCGGGGCCGCTGACTGCAGAAGAGCTCTTCAAGGATATACCGTTAGGAAGAAGCTCATTCGTGAGCTTGACGAGTTTATTTGTGCAGGCTCTCAACTCGTTCATCCATGAGTCTGCAGTGAGTGGAGATTGCGACTGTGTTGCGTTTTGTTGAGGAAGTTTAGCGTATGCAGAGGTTGATGATTGTCCAACAAAGTCGCCATCTGGGTATCCACCAGTTTGACGGTCAAGATCTTCTAAGCCCTCGACCAAT
Organism: Ipomoea triloba; assembly: GCF_003576645.1. Lineage (NCBI taxonomy): Eukaryota > Viridiplantae > Streptophyta > Magnoliopsida > Solanales > Convolvulaceae > Ipomoea > Ipomoea triloba. The sequence goes on along the minus strand of NC_044917.1, from coordinate 6,586,626 downwards.
AAGTCATTGTGCATGTCGATGGACTGCTCGATGGGTGGATGAGTGAGTGGCTGATGATCGAATTTCCAAGGAATGATGTTTCCTCTTCGATCGGTGTTACCAGTTGAACAGGTGAAACTTGTGTTGTTATGTGGTTTATCCTTCTTGTCGAGCTTAAATACTGGGCATATTCCCTCAGTTACGTGACGAAGCAGATGAGTTGTTCCACTTCGGCTCGAGCAAGTGAAGAGCTTATTGCAATGGTTACATTTGCATTTATCGCAAGTTCCATCCTCCCTGATAAGCTTTGTGAAATGTTGCCAAACAACAGATCTCAACTTCCCGTCCCTTTTTCGTTTCTCACCCGCGCTTGTTTCAGTCAGATCTGCACCATCCATAATATTTTCATTGTTTCCTTCTACCATCTAAAGAAAAGCAAAGCAAAGCTCAATTAGAACATACTCCATTGACCATTGTGAATAATATACTCGAATAATCTCAAAGCGCATTGCAATTGGCATGTTCATTCTTTCCAAAATCACATCTTATCTTCAACTATATTAAAAAATCTATTCAAATGTCACAAAACTCACAAGTTTCGATGCACTTCAATGGCATGCAGTAACGTTGAAAAACTATACCAACTAGTTCTCTCATACGTGAGTGAAAAACCAAATAACATTACTAAAAATGATCAACATTGCATAGACTAGAGTTATGGGAAAAAAAACTATACAGAATGTACACTAGCAGAAGAAATCAACTACTCTATATTTGCCAAGCATTTACTAAAATGGGAATCAGAAGAGAAAATCCTTTGGATCTGAAGTTCTAAGAACACTAGACTAGAATGTCTTGAGCTTGGCTCAAGTGGTCAAGCCTAATTTGAGAAAGATGATAAAAATTAAAAATAAAATAGTTAGAAACGAAGAAAAATAAAAAAGATAAAATATATATTTTGTCGAGATTCATGAGTTTGCTGATCCAAGTATCTATGAGCACGAGCTCAGCTCAAGAGACTACGTCAAAGGCTCAAGCTTGATCAACGTCAAGTCAAACGCAGATCAAGTAGCTCACTCAGTTCACTTGCACCTTACGCTGCTCTAGCAGGCTCAACATCAAGATAACCCAAACTCAAATAGCCAGCTGGCTCATCTCCGTTACATCCTTACTTGAGCATGGGAATTGAATTGAATTGAATTTCATCACTACTGGAAATCCAATTTGCATCTCTAAACACTTTAATCAAAATAAAGTGATGACGTCTAATCACTTATCATCCACTTTCCATCATTAACCACCTAGCTTTTAACTACATATAAACCCACCATTGCTTTTCGGCTTCCTTCATATCTTTCAACTCAAACAGAGAAGGTGGTTTTGTAAATTTTCAACCCATGATCAAGCTCATCAAATCTTTAAAGGTTTTTATGGTTTTATACAGATTGCATCATTGCATGTCTTGCATAGACTGTGTGGGGTCATTTATTTTATTATGAATGATGATATTATAATACATGATTCATGAAAAAGTAATAGTGGAGCAGTCTGCAGTTAAACATAGTACAAGCAGGAAAAGCAACAACATGAACACAGATCATGTCATTTTGAAATCACAAAAAAAACAAAAAAAAAAAAAAAAACCTAATAGGCTACTTCCCAATGAGATAAGCCTATTGGCCTTCTCGGTTTGAGCCAGATTGTTATGAGCAACCAAGACTGGTTTATCATTCTTTGCCGGCTATGATCACAAGACCCTTGCCTAGTGGATGCAGATTTCACTCGTCACCCAAAAGAAAAATACTACAGTAACAGGCTACTCTCAACCTAACATGAAACCATAGGATGAAATCTGAATCTGTTCGAACGAAATCATTTAATTACAAAATTTACAGAAACAAATAACAAAAAAAGAGGCAACAAAATTGAAACAACTGAAGCATATGTGTTCTACATTAAAAATCAAGAGGCAACCAAAAAGCAAAATTGCAAATGAAATTTGAGAAATTAAACGAATATTTGGTCGCCATGACAGAGAACATCAGAGGAGCTAGAACTGGAAACAAGGCCAGTGATTGAATTGAAGCCATAAAAGGCCATGAATTGTGAGAGAGGGGAAGAGTGTAGCAGACTAGGTTGTTTTAGGGTTAGCTTCTATTTTCCCAAAACAAAATTGAATATCTTCATAGGCGGGCCGGTCGGGTCGAACACCGAAAACCATTCCAAAACGGCCCGAACCCAAGAATTAACAATTCAAAGAGAAGGCAAAACGGCACGAATTTTTCGATTCATTCACGTATAATAATGACGATACAGTAAGAAACATGTTGAATAGAAGCTGAATTGCAATTGTGTAGAGAGGAGAAGTCGAACTTGCCTGCGGAGTTAAAGGAGATGACGCTACGGTGACGTGCAGCCGATGCTGATCGGCGGTGGCCGCGGCAGGCGAGCCCTGCGGGTTGGGCGAAGCCATGGAAGGTGGAAATGGATCGTCAGGCGACGAAATCTCCGACAAAACCCAGAACTGGAACGGGAGTTCGGGACCAGTGTGGACCCAAACGAAGAGCTCGAATCATGTTTGGGCTTGAACCGAACTTCGGGCCTGATAATTTCCCCAAAAACCAGCCCGGCTCGGCCCATCTTTGAAGTAGCCCCCACTCCCAGAAATTTATTCCTAGTATTTTCACTTTCCAAATTCACTCGGTCAATTGGAAGTGTCCGAGGAAACTCTGTAGCCATTTTACATTTTTACCTTGTGATTATCGTTGAAATTTATAATACTTTTATTTGATTTCCACATTTGGTATTTTAAAACGTGGTACTTGTGATTGATTTTGACTCTCAATTCAATCCTATTCATATATAGTTTGAAAATCTCGATTAGATGAGCTAATATATACTTTTATATCTAAATATAATTCTTTATAAATTCAACATCACTATTGGGGTAATGACACACCGACAATAATTTGTGAACCTTTTGAAACATTTGATTAAGATTATAGATCGAAAAATGTGATAAAGACAAACCTTTCGGTAGAGACACACATTATCCAACATACAAGAGTTTTGAAACAAAAGGTTGTTAGAAAAAACAATTAGAATGAGGCCGAGATCAACCTTTTGGCCATGGTGACAAAGGTGAATCTCGTGGGTTCTAACTAGCGCAAGTGGTTCATTGCCACTGGTGCTACAAGGCACATTTGCTCTAACTGAGAGCTATTTATATAACACCCGGAAAATTTGTAAACATTATTTTATTACTAAAATAAAATATATACTTATATAATAAAATATATTCCATCTATCACATTTACCTGATTTTGTTTATTATTCATTTGTCGAATAAAATATTTGTTCCTTGCTTATTTTCTTTAGTATTTTAAAATATTTTTTTGTGTTTAATATTGATTTTAATGTAGTTTCTAAATATATAAATACTAAACTTAACATTATGAAAATTGAATTAAAAATAATTTCAACAAAATATCATAGTACATACATCTGCGCGTGCATGTATATATATATATATATATAGACACACACATATTTTATGTATCCTTTCTCAATCTTTTTGAACCCAAAGCCCCCACCACCGAGACTCAATCTTGTGACGAATCCATTTAAAACGATAACAAAAATGTTATTACACTATATAGTAGTTGACACGTACATGCATTTATGTATAATTAAATTCATGTAGGTATAATTACACACATTTAATACATTAAAATTAAATATTTAATATATTAAAAATGAACATTAATTAATCAGTCCTTATATCGTGGACCGTGGTCCCAAAACGACGTCGTTTCAGTAAGTGAGAAACGGAACCCGTAATTGACACTACAGTTCATCTCAAAAGATACTGCCTTACATTTGTTTTGATATTATCGAATGAAACTGTATTTATATCGAAATGTAACTGTAGTTGTGTTGAAATGTAACTGCAGTGTATATGAACTGATACTGAATAACAGTTTCACATTTGTGTTTATATTATCAAATGAAACTGTAGTTATATCGAAATGTAACTGTAGTTGTGTTGAAATGTAACTGCAGTGAATATGAACTGATACTGAATAACAGTTTCACATTTGTGTTTTTATATTGTCGAATGAAACTGTAGTTATATCAAAATGTAACTGTAGTTGTGTTGAAATGTAACTGCAGTGTATATGAACTGAAAGTGAGTGACGCGAATTCATCTGTCTGTGTTCATTAATCAAAACGACGACGTCGTTTTGATGCGCAATATAATTTGCGTTAATTAATAGTGTCCGATACTATTGTACGTACTCAAATCTGGCGTATTATGATTGATAAGATAATCTATATTACATGCTGTCGATATTCCTAAATCAAATTACTGGCCATTTTATCACTTTTATTTCATCATTTCGTATACAAAATAAAAGCACCCCAAAAAAGTCCTCTCGATTCTACATCTCCTTCGTCAGGAGGACCAAGTGTCAAACTTTGTTAAATATAAAATATATAAAATAATCCTTTCGTAGTTTAATTATTAATTTAAACTTTTAATAATAATGTTTAAAACAAAATAAAACTGTTATGGACTACCAAACAAAAAGAATATTATTTAACCATATACTAAAGTAGTCTTGAGGCTGCTTTGCAAAGTATCCAATTCGCAATTTGCCAGTTTAATATTACCGTGAAAGAGACCTGCATAAGAAACGTATCAAATTGTCTTTATTATATACAGGGATTATTGCTTCAATACTTCAATTACAGCTACCACATGAAGCTGAGTCATTGAGTCAACACCACATATTTTTGTATGACAAAATCAGCTTATAACATCGTTTTATGGATTTTGATATGTGGAATGGATAAATTTTTTCATAAATATTATACTCTTTTTTCATAAGTATTATAATTTCTTATAGATAAATTTTTAACTCCTAAATATTACATTTTCCCTAAAAAATATCACTTTTTTTTTTATATAATAAGTATCATACTTTCAATTTAGAATGATGTAAATTACGGTGATTCATTGACTTAACAGACAAGACCAAATGTTTGTGCGCACAAATGATCTGCCCATTTTAAACATAATCCTCACATTACTGATATCAAAGTTCAAACCGAGCTAAACTCGTGTGCACAAATCATGATTATTAGATCATAACATTACTGTTAAGTGTCCATTCCGGACATAGAGTACGTGGTCAATCTTGTTCTGCGTATATACTGCATGCATCTGACTTTTCTGATTAGTTGACTTGACCCAAAAAAGACATTCAGATTTCATCTTCTTCCATCCATCCGCTAAGTTCACATATCAGGAAACTGCACAACAAACAAACCAATATCTATCTGATGCTACATAATATCTCTCTCTCTGTATATATTCTTCATGGAGTAGCCATTAAGAAGGTTTTCCTTTACTATTTTCTGTGTCAATTCCTTCATTATTTTCTTCTATGTCCTGAAATTGCTATAAACTGATGAAGCAAGAGAGCTTTGCTTTTACCTCTGATCTGACTAACCATTGGTTTACCAAACAGGAGCTGAGGTTGCATGTATGTATGTGAGTTGAATTGAAGGTTGTAAAAGTAAGCTGAGATTAAAGGAAGTGCGTGGTAGCATGACTTGTTTCCCTGTCTGTTGCAGAAGGAAATCGTCTCCCCCGAGGCATCAAATCGACATTGAAGAAGGTATGTATGTGCATCTATCTCCCAATTCTTCATGATCCAACTCAAAAATGATGATGATTATCTTGAAATTGACTACAGAGGTTTCAAGCATTCAGAATGCTAAGCTGTACAGTTACAAAGAACTGTGTTCCGCAACTGGAGATTTTAGCCCTTTGAACAAGATTGGAGAAGGAGGGTTTGGTGCTGTCTACAAGGTTTGACCTTAGCTTTTTGATTCAATTCTTGATGATTCTCATTGTTGAGCATATAATATACTATCAGCTTAGGCGCTTCAATTCTCATCATATGACTGCAAATTTTGTGGTTTTTCATGTCGGTGCTGAAACTGTTTGTTTGATTGGTAGGGGAGGCTGGGTGATGGAACATTAGCGGCTATTAAGGTGCTTTCTGCTGAGTCAAGACAGGGGGTGAAGGAGTTTTTGACAGAAATAGTGGTTATCTCAGGTTTAGAACATGAGAATCTGGTGAAGCTACATGGATGTTGTGTAGAAGGGGAGCATAGGATTTTGGTCTATGGCTATCTTGAAAATAATAGCCTTGCTCAAACTCTTCTTGGTGATTAGCCATTTCTCTCTCTCTCTTTATGGCACCAATCTAGGCAAGTCACAGTTCTACATGTTCAAAGAATCCTCCTCAGCTCTAACTACAATCAAAAGGAAAGGAGGGTCCATTATCATTCATCATAAGCAGGCCTTTGAACATATAGAATTGTGGTTTGTCTGTTACTTTCCATCTTTCTGGTTGAGAATTCATGACTGATGATGACTACTTCATTGATTTATAGGATCTGGGTCCAGTGGCATTCAGTTTAGCTGGAGTGCTAGGGCTAGAATATGTATAGGGGTTGCCAGGGGACTTGCATTCCTCCATGAAGAAGTCCAACCGCCTATTATCCATAGAGATATTAAAGCCAGCAATATTCTTCTCGATAAAGATTTCACTCCGAAGATTTCGGATTTTGGGCTTGCAAAGCTATTCCCCCAAGGTTTGACTCATATTAGCACCCGTGTTGCTGGAACTCCGTAAGTTCATGTTCTTAGGCAAAGTGAATTGGTGGCATGACTTGTGCACTTTGGATTCATAAGTTAGACATGCTTATTATGCATTTGGTAATGGTTGCAGGGGTTATTTGGCTCCAGAGTATGTGATACGTTCCCAGTTGACAAGAAAAGCTGATATTTATAGTTTTGAAATTCTCCTTTTGGAAATTGTTAGTGGAAGATCAAACACTAACAAACGACTACCTATTGATGATCAATATCTTCTTGAAACGGTATAGATTTTTGCATGAATTTATGAATATTTTCTAATTTGGGTAGGCCTTGTTTACACAAATTTCATGTGCAGGCGTGGAGATTCTATCAGAAAGGGGAGCCTGTTGAGTTGGTTGATATATCACTGGGAGAGAACTTCAATGTAGATGAAGCTTGTAGATACATAAAGATTGCTTTGTTATGCACCCATTTCATGCCCAATAGCCGACCATCTATGTCTAGTGTGGTGAAAATGCTGACAGGTGAAGAGGATGTTGATGATACGAAGATATCGGAGCCAGGTCTGTTAACTGAGCTCGTAGGTTTCCGGAATCGAAAGAAAAAGAACCTGCAAATTTTATCTGCTGCTGGCTCAGGGAATGAAGATAAGTCGCCCTGGAACACTAGCATCTGTACAACACAAGCAACCATGACTTTCACCTCCATATCTGATCGGAGTACTTGAACTAAGATTTTTTTATTTTTTATTTGTGTGGTGAGATATCTGTGGTGTTCCAAATTGAAGAACGAAATATATAGAGACACGGTTGATTTTTTATACACCTTTATTACATACCGAACTGGTTTTCATCTCTGTGATTATAACTCAGCACAAAACAGGACCAACAAAGAGACTTGAAACAGGGGAATTCTAGGACTAGCTTTACGGCTGCACAAAAACCATCCCCTTGGCAAGCTCTAGGGCTTTATTACGCCCGAGAAACTTTTCTACAATGGCCAGTGCAAACTCCATTGTAGTTCCTGGCCCTCTGCTAGTGATGAGATAGCCATCAACTATCACCCTGTTGTCTGCTTCGCTTGGGTCAGATAGCTTATTGCACATTGCTGGAAAAGCTGTAGCCTTCTTACCCTGAAAATAGAAAGCAAACTATAATTGTCAACCGGAGGCCAATTGTACAAGTTTATGTAAAACAAGGTTCGAATCTTGCTCCCTTAAATATTAGAGGTGCTGTAGTAAACATGCCAAAGAAATCATAGTATAGTAGTGAAAGGACAATTCAAGAGTAATTTATTTTTCAAGTAGCAGCCCATGAATCAAATCAGCGTATCAACTCTTTGCTTGGAAATACAAAATGAGGCATGATGGCAGTTCATGTCCATTTTGAGCATTTCAAGCATTTAGTTGTTGCCAAATTCTATCTGTCAATGGATAGTACGTCCATTATCTTCTGTAGAATAAATGTACCTTGAGCAAGCCATGTGGTTCTAGGACTAATGCAGGAGAAGCACAAATTGCTCCATATGGTTTGTTTGATTCTCTCTGCTTTTTCAACATATTGACCAGCTTTTCTGAGGATGCAAATGCTTGAGCACCGCCTAGACCACCCTGCATAGTGTTTATATATGAGGAGTTGCCCATATAACTAACAGAATATGATGAAAGGCTTTGCACTTACTGGCAAGACAATAAGATCATATGCATTCTTAGCAGCATCCTCAAGCAGTACATCAGCAACCAGTTTCACATTCCTGGAAGCAACAGTCTCGAGTGAATCGTCCACAGATGCCACCACTACTTGAGCTTTAGCCCGTCTAAGTACATCAACAATAATAAGAGCTTCCATCTCCTCAGAACCATTAGCAATGGGTACAAGTATCTGAAGAGAGTGAGTAGAGTCATCAATGTGAAGGTTTTTACAGGTATTAAGTAAAATTACATAATAGGACCCATTTACATAGAGGTGTATCTGGTAGCAATGTGAATTAAAGTATTACTCAGAATAAAATTTCTGAAAACATCAATAACATCATTCCGGAACATGGAAACAAATTTATCTGCCACTAATATCTTACCTGTGGGCTATTGGTAACTGTCCAATTTACTGAATTGAGTTCAGCAAATGTATACTCATCACCGTGATTAGGGCGCATCACCTGAATGGTATGCAGAGATTGCACATCATGAATCAGCAGATTGCATCCAGTTGATCAAAGATAAACATGAAACTTATGACAATTACATTTTTAGAAAACTAGGTAAAGAGGATATACAAAAGTAACCAATGCCCAAATTTTACAAGAGCAAACCAGGAACTAGATGTAGCTAGCATGGTATAAAGTTCCAACAGCATTAATTATTATCCAACGGTAAACAACAATTCCACATACCAGTGGCCCCAAGACTTCTTCAGCTTTCTCCTTTCCATACAATTGCTCAACTAGTGCAACACCATACTCCATGACAGTTCCAGGTCCACGACTTGTCACAACATTGCCATCCACCTGCACTCTTGATTCAACAGCATTTGCAGAAGATGACAGCTGCTCCATGAAAGATGGGTAACAAGTTGCCTGTTAAAAACAAAGGCACATAAGTCCAAATCAGTGCTCCTCAATCCAAACTGGATGGCTTATGATTATTTTCATGCTTATGGTTCAGATTTTATCACATTGCCCCCATGTTTGAGTTTGTCAAACTGCTCAAGTGCTGAACCTAAACAGTTTACAACCATAGTCTCTATGCATCAAAAAGATCAAAACAATACTCCATTAAAAGAATTCAACCACTGGAAATTATTACCTTAAGCCCCTTCAACAGTCCCCACGGTCCAAGAGCTACTGCAGGGGAGGCACATATTGCAGCATATAATCGTTTGCTTTCAGCCTGTTTTTTAATGATGCTTTCCAAAGTCTTGCAGTCTCTAAGAGTAGATGCACCAGGCATCCCTCCCTATAATTCAATGAAACATTCCAGGAGTAACATACTAATCAGTAGGGATCATGTAAGACTGATCACGTCTAACACTGAAACACAGACATAACAAGTAGCAAAATAGATAAACTATGTCATACATGTGGGAATATTCATATCAATCCACCAATAACCAAAGTGAAGATCAGATAGACAGTAAGAAAACATTCAAGCCACATAAACTAAATTAAAATAGGAATATTTTGAACAGTCAATATCAACAAGAAGCACCAAACGATTCTTAACAAAATATTAGAATGATAGTGAGCACCCGCACGGCCGCACAAGGAAACAATGCCAGCTCAATATAAGCAAACAATATAAATAATTAAAATATACACAAGTATGAACATAGTAAGCTATGGACTACACTGTATTAGAGTGTGAGGCCAAGGAGAAACATACAGGGAGAGAGATGAGATCGAACTCAGTATCGGCGCAATCGGAAAGGAGTGCATCGGCAACGATCTTGACTCCGTGTAAGGCATCGACTCGAAGCTCCTTCTCCACCGAAGCCACCGTAACTTCGGCCCCAGCTCTCCGCAGTATGTCGATTTGCACCACCGCCTCAATCGGCTCCGTCCCGTTCGCCACCGGCACCAAAACCTATATTAAGAAAACAAACAAACAAAATCAATTCGCAAATTTAAGGAAAAAAAAAAAAAAAAAAAAGAACAAAACAAAAACAAAAATCTAACGGTACCTTTTTAGCAGCAGAAGCCATGACTGAAATGGTAGCTGAGCCTGAGAGCGAAAAGCACTTGAAATTCTCGCGATAATTTGATGGAGTGAGAAGTGAGAGATTTTGAGGGGTTTTGAATTTTCTCGATAGTGTTAAGCAGGGGGTGAGGTGGCAATGCAAATGTGGAATGGCAGCCACCATTTTAAAGAGCTCTCTGGGGATGCCGGCCTGGTCGGGCTCGAACCGCGGTCCAGAGAGGCTTTCAGTTTCAGGATGATAAAGCGCACTATAGCTGCTGGAGTCTGTGCGGTTGTAAATTTGTTATGCCATGGACTGTGTTTATAATTTTTAAATTCTATATTCAAAATTTTTAAATGTTACATTCACAGTTACAAAATTCTATTTTCACAATTTCAGAATTTTATGTTCACAATTTTAAAATTCTATATTTATAATTTTAAAATTTTATATCCACAATTTTATAACTCAATATTTGTGAAATAGTGAACATAGAATACAATTGTATTTTGATATAAATATTATTAACATATTATAAAAAATTCATTATGTGCAACGCAGGTGTGAAAATACTAGTTAATTTTAAAAATAACAATTATTTTATTATGACGAAAAAATCTACTACCACTACAGGAAGATGTATAGTGGTTGCTCATGATCCATATGAATCAATTTTGTTAATATTTTCATGCTCCCTCACTTCTCCCGAGGGCAGCACTAAAAAACGAATTTGCCATTGTTAACCAGTTGTAAACCTCTCAACAAAAAGAAACAGGGTTTAAGGATGGCCAGGACCGGTGGGGGCGCCAACGGTTACAAAGAAGATAAGAACACAACAACCAAAAAGAATTCCTTAATGGCAATGACGAGGAGGCAAAGAGGGTGGTGTATTATGCCACACATTCACATGGAAGAAAGGGTAGACAGAGAAAGTATAGGATTCATGTTTCACATCTGTTGTGCGTTGGCGGGTTGTAGCAATTTAAATCCTGGGATTTCCGAACCCAAATCCAAACACTAACCATAGTTGGGCGTGCAGATGCCGTGCGTTTACTCGCGAATTGTTTTGACTGTCAAATGGAACTAACACAAAATGGCTTTGACCCATTAAGGCTTTAAAACGCTGGGTTTGTTTCCATTTCATTCTCTGATTTTTCGACAACACAAATTGTCCTGTTTTTGCCGAACATTGGTCCGCAAAGATGAGCACTCCCTTCTCCTTCTAGCGTGTGTATGAATAGGGGCGGTTTTTATTTTCTACTCTGATCATGGTTTCTGGTTTGCTTTTATGAAAATGTATCGATTTCGGGCATGATTTTTTTGAGCTTTTGAATTTCAGTGGAGAGTTTTCAAGAAGGTGGTGAAGTTCAGAGCTGAGTTTTCAACAAGGTGGGTCGCTGTTCTCTGCTTCAGTAAATAGAGTTCTTACTTGTACTCTTGAAATGACTGATTTTAATTTGGAATTAACTGTTTTTTCATACATGCTTGCCTATGTGACTTTTTAACTGTTTCATTTGCTGATTTTCTGATATGTAATCTTAATGCTTGATTAATTTTCATGCCTGATTTTGTTGACATTTTCATACTTAAAAGGTCTTATATATATACCGGGCCTATATGCTTGAAGGCCGAATCTAATATATATATGTCAGACATGTTTAGTTTAATAGGCTTTGAAATTGACTCAAGCTCAAGCCTACATTTTTACTAAAGGAGCTAGGCCTTAATTATGCCAGAACATAGGCTCCTCAAGGGGCATGGCCTATTCCCACCCCTACTTGGTGTGCATTAACAGTTAGTCATGTATGCTGAGTCATTGAGTTACCATGAACGCATTTTGTCAGATCGAAGTGTGGGAAACACTTAGAATTGAGGATTCAACTTTTGAGGGAAAAATTCATAAATCTTGAGACTTTGAAATTGATACAATTTCTATTCTACTTCTCCATATGATTAATGTAGAAATAATGTCCGCACAAGCTTAGCTTGGTGGTTTAGTATGCATTATTTGGGAGAATAGACCCGTGTTCGAAATTCAGCAGTGTGGTAATTTACCTCCTCGCACATGCTCAAGGTTGAAGATTAATGTATAAATAAGCATCCATAATTAATTAAGGGAAAATGATCAAATTAGCCCCTAAACATTTCAAAAGTACAATTAAGCACTTTAACATGTAAAATTGGGACAAATAAGCCCAAAAACCGGTAAATGATGGCAGGTCATTTACTGTTCAGGTAATAACCCGGCGACCGGTGACGGGCCGGTCGCCAGAATCCGGCGGATGGTCGCCTTCCATGGAGAAGGCGAACTGCCTTCTCCATTGAAGGCTTCCTAGGAGGAAGGCGACGGCCACTGTCGCCCTCCTCCTGGGAAGGCGAACAGTGGTCGCCTTCCGCCCGGAAGGCGACTTTTTGGTTGCCTTCCGCCGGATTCCGGCGCCGTTGCTGGTCGCCGGATTATTGCCTGAACCCTAAATGACATAGTAGGTCATTTACCGGTTTTTGTGCTTATTTGACTCAATTTTACATGTTAAAGGGCTTAATTGCACTTTTTAAATGTTTAGTGGTCTAATTGACTTTTCAGCTAATGTTCAGGACTAATTTGACCCTTTTCCCATTAATTAATGACTGGTATTACTAATATTAGTTGGCAATCTAATTATAATTAGTGAAATAAGCCAAGGACCTTGTAGTCCAGTGGCATCAAACCCTTCCCTTTATACGGGAGGTGGTGGGTTCGACCTCTCAGTGGAGGCAATAGGTTGAGTAAATACCAATTTGCAATCTCGGTATAATTATCTTGTCTCATATGTATGAACAGAACATAGTTGGGCGTGCGGGTGAAAAAAAAAAGTAATAGAGGTTGTGCGTATACATAGTTGGGCGTGCGGATGCGTTTGAAAAAGAAAAACATAGTTGGGTGTGCGGATGCTGTGCGTTTACGCACTCGCGAATTGCTTTGACTGTCAAATGGGGCTTTAAAACATTAGATTTGTTTTCCATATATTCTCTGATTTTTCGACAACAATCTAGTGCTATATATCCTTAATCCATATACTGTAAAAATTACCCTGTTTTTGCCGAACATTGGCCTGCAAAGGTAAGGTGAGCATTCCCTTTTCCTTCAAGTGTCTGTGAATCAATGGCGGTTCTTAATTTCCAATTCAACTTAAAGGTTGCTACTCTGATCATGGTTTCTGGATTCATTTTATGAAAATGTATTAATTGCGTGCCTGATTTTGTTGAGCTTTTGAATTTCAGTAGAGAGTTTTTTAGAAGGTGGTGAATTTCAGAGTTGAGTTTTTAATAAGGTGGGTCACGGTTTCTTGCTTTTGCAAATAGAGTTCTTACTCGTACTCTTGAAATGACTGATTTTGGTTGGGAATTACCAGATTTTCATACATGCTTGCCAATGTGACTCTTTAACTGCTTCATTTGTTGAATTTCTGAGTTGCCATCTTAAATATTATGACAAAAAAAAAAACAATAAGAACACTTATGACTGGATTAGAAACCATGTTTATAGTTTAATCATAATTTAGAATGAGATTTTGGGAGTGGAGGGTTAGAGTTTGTTAATTATATATACTTGGGGTTATATATATATGTGTGTGGGGGGGGGTGGGTCTTGAAGGCGGAGCCTGATATATATATAGGCATGCCTTGTTGTTTAGTTTAATAGGCTTTGAAATTGATCAAGCTGAGCCTTTTTACTAAAGAGGCTAGACCTCAATTAGGCCAAAACATAGACCCCTACAAGAGGCATGACCTATTCCCACCCCTATTTAGTGTGCATCGACATTTAGTCGTGTATGTTGAGTCATTGAGTTACTGTGAACGCGTTCTGTCATATCGAGGTGTGGGAAACACTTATAATTAATGATCCAACCTTTGAGAGAAGAATTAATAAATCTTGAGACTTCGAAATTGATACAATTTCTCTTCTACTTCTCCATATGATTAATGTAGAAATAATGTCCGCACAAACTTAGTTTGGTGGTTTAGTAAGCATTATTTGGGAGAATAGACCAATGTTCGAAATTCAGTGGAATTATGCTCAAAGTAGCTTGATCCCTTGTGGACGACACTGACATTTGATCATGTTTGATGAGTCACACTAAGTTACTGTAATTTACCTCTTCCCACATGCTCTGTCAAAATGTTGAAGATTAAATGTATAAATAATCAACCTTTAGGGATGATTAATGTAGAAATAAACATCCACAATTAATTAATGACGGGTATTACTAATATTAGTTGGAAATCTAATTATAATTAGTGAAATAATAATGATGTCTGCAATTAATAAATGACAGTATGGGTGAGTAAAAATTAACCAAATTTGTTTCAATTTGTCAAATTTGCTCCGATCCAATACGTAAAATACACGGATTGAGTAAATATCCAATTTGCAATCTTGATGCAATTAAAGCTTGACTTGCAATTAATAAATGACATTATGGGTGAGTAAAAATCACCATATTTGTTTCAATTTGTCAAATTCGTTAAATTCGCTCCAATCCAATACATAAAATAAATGGATTGAGTAAATATTCAATTTGCAATCTCGATGTAATTAAAGCTTGACTTAATCTTGTCTTATATGTAAACAACAAATATATATTTTTTTTAAATAAAGAATAGAAAACTAGATAAATAAAAACGACGAATTAAAATAATTGCAGTCTAAATTGTTCAAGTTTTACCTTGAGTCCTATTGTTCTTTTCTTTTATTCCATATATGCTTTCATTTTAATCATGTATTATATTCTTATTTTAAAAGTGAAATTATTAATTGTTAGATATCCAATGTAGTCACTCACATTATAGAAATTTTGAGCATAAAATACTACTATAGTACTATACTACTATATAATTGTTTTTTTTTTTCATCCAAACAAATACTCCGTATAAAAATACTCTCATATTCTACAAAAAATGATAAAATTCATCTCTAAAGTATAGATAAATACGGAATAACATTTTAGGTCTCTCGATTATCTGTAAAATAATGTTTTGTTATCTCTAAATTCTATTAGATTTGTATTAAAAAAGTCATTTTCCAAACAAATTGTGGGGCAAAAAATCATTACACAAACCGTTAAAGAACGAAAAGTTTCAACAATATAGATTGAATGATGAAAAATGTTATTTTTATTTTTTATTTTGATTTACTGAAAATTTCAAGTGAAATATCTTACTAATTCGATTACAATTGCCTCTATTTTATTCTATACTTAATACTTGATGCATTAATTATTTTAAAAATAATAATAATTTTCTTGTAATAAGAAAAATCTGCAATTATTACTCAAAAATTTATAATGGGTGCTCATGATCCATATGAGTGAATTTTGTTAATATACAAAAAATGTGTGTTTAGAATGATCATGTTCATGCTCCCTCACTTCTCCCGAGAGGGCAGCACTAAAAATGAGGTTGCCATTGTTAACCAGTTGTAAACCTCTCAACAAAAAGAAACGGGGTTTAAGGAGGGCCAGGACCGGTGGGGGCGCCAACGGTTACAAAGCAGATAAGAACACAACAACGAAAAGGAATTCCTTAATGGCAATGACGAGGAGGCGAAGAGGGTGGTGTATTATGCCGCACATTCACATGGAAGAAAGGGTAGACAGACAAAGTAGAGGATTCATGCTTCACATTTGTTGTGCGTTGGCGGATTGTAGCAATATAAATTCCGGGATTTCCGAACCTAAATCCAAACACTAACCTGCGTTTACTCTCGATTGGCTTTGACTCTCAAGTCTCGAATGGAATTTATACAACGTTTTGACCCGTTAAGGATTTAAAACGTTGGATTTGTTTCCATTTCGTTCTCTGATTTTTCGACAACACAAATCGCCCTGTTTTTCCCGAACATTGGTCCGCAAAGGTGAGCACTCCCTTCTCCTTCTAGCGTGTGTATGAATCAGCGGCGGTTTTTATTTTCTACTCTGATCATGGTTTCTGGTTTGCTTTTATGAAAATGTATCGATTTCGCGCATGATTTTTTTGAGCTTTTGAATTTCAGTGGAGAGTTTTCGAGAAGGTGGTGAAGTTCAGAGCCGAGTTTTCAACAAGGTGGGTCGCTGTTCTTGCTTCCGTAAGTAGAGTTCTTACTTGTACTCATGGAATGACTGATTTTGGTTTGGAATTAACTGTTTTTTCATACATGCTTGCCTATGTGACTTTTTAACTGCTTCATTTTCTGATATGCAGTCTTACTGTTAGATACATTAATTTTCATGCCTGATTTTGTTGAAATTTTCATACTTAAAGGTTGCTAGTTGCTACTCTGTAATTGAATTCTGGGCTAGGCAGTTTTGAGTTTGAAATTTTTGGAACATTGTAATTGAATTGTTAATTTGGGCAGAAATTCTGATCTCTAATACATAATTCCTTTGCTAAACAGCATTTAACAACAGAATGTTTACTTCTTGTTGTCTTTTTAATTTAAAGTTCCTCCTTAGATGAATTGTACTCTTACAATGCATGACTTCCTCATATGAATTGTACTCTTACGGTACATTTGTTTACTTTTCATACCAGGCAGTTACCGATATTTCAGGTAAAGGAAAGCAGAGTCAATCCAGGTGAACCTTCATACTTCTTGACTGACAGATTCTGTTTATAATACTTGAAGAATTATGGTAGACCATGAATTGATTGAAAATTAGGAAACGATACCATATTGTCTCTATTGCTGAAGTGCTGTACATTTGGTTAGAAACAAGTACTCCATAGTTCATAGTTCTATTATACACACACACACAATATTGTTATTCCTTCATTGATTGAGCAATTTATTTATTTTTGGTACAACAGTAAAAGGAATGAAAACAAGACTAGTTGAGCAAAAGTTCCTAAACTAAGGTTCTTTGGAATGAGAATACAATTATGATGAATTATTCTAAATGTAGGGCATTTAATGCTTACAAATTTGAAATAGAAGATGAAAAAACTTCAAGCTTTAACTATTTGTCATAATTCTATGTTTGCATGTGTACCAGAGAAAAAAAAATTCCTTTTTGCCCCAAACTAATAAATAACGAATTAATTCCACTTTTGGTTCTTCAACTACAGGTGAAATTCCTTCTTTGTTCTCTTTGTAGAGGAGTAGTTCCCCAACGGCCCAACTCCTGTTGGGGGACCACTGACCAATCCTAACCATGAGGACCAAAGATGAAATTTCACTTATAATTACGGAACCAAAAGTGGAATGACATCTAAATTGAAAATTTTCCCCAATGTTTCCTTTTCTTATGCTACACTTAACCTGGGAGTTTTGCAATGATTTGCAGTTGGATTTGGTGTGATTATAAATTATTGTTTTTACTATCATGCAGAGGCCTAGAAGGCTAGAAGCAAAGATCACAGTCACAAACTTCCGAAAATCTATAAGGTACATTGAGAAGAGAGCTTATTTTTAACAATCTTCGGCTTGTCTGTAGTGAAGGAAATCTGATCCACTGTAATATTATTTTATTAGGTCAGACTCACTGCAATTTGGAATACAGTAATACCAAGTGGAGATGTTGTTTCCTGAAGAAATTTACAATTTGCGTGATGATGGATTTGAGGGGTCATCCAATGAGCACCAAATTTTTACTGAGGTGTTCTTTGAAAATAGTGAAAGAAAAAAGAAGTGTCATGTGGCTGGACTTGTCAATTTTGAATCTGATGACAGCAAAGAAACCACTCCATCATGCTTCCCAGGCAGTGGGAATTCTGCATTTGTGGTGCAAAAGGATTCTTACTGCAAAATAGAGGAAATCTCTGGAGTAAAAAAGCTCGGTGAGAAACGGTTGATGCCCTCAATGGACATCATCAATGGGCCTGCTCCAAAATATAGGAAAGTATCAGGGAATGAGAAAGACATGTTAGCGTCTGATAGCAAGGCCAGATTCTCTGAAATAAATAGAAAGGGACCCTGTGGTAAAAGTGGGTCAAAGAAACTTAAGAAGTACTGTCTAGAGGATGATGATCTTCTGATTTCCGCTTTCATAAAAAAGCCAACATCCAAATCTGCAAACAACAGGCCCTCTGGTAAACCCAAACCTCTGAGAAAGCATAAGAGCAAAAAAGATGGTTGCAGGTTACTTCTACAAAGCCTTAATAGGGGTGGAAAGAACTTTGTAGAAGGGGAGTGGCCTTCTGTTGCTCTAAGGAATGTATTGTCATGGATGATTTACTTTGGGGTAGTTTGTATTGGTGAAGTAATCCAGTATCGGAATCTAAAAGATGATTCCGTTGTAAAAGCTGGTGTAATCACTAGGGATGGCATACTATGCCATTGCTGTGGTGAAGAACTATCTATCACCAAGTTTAAGAGGCATGCTGGTTTCAAGCTGAAGAATTCCTGTTTGAATCTTTTCCTGGAATCTGGTAAGCCACTCATGTTATGTCAGCTTGAGGCTTGGTCAGCTGAATACAAGGCTAAGAAAGCAGGTCTTCAAACTGTACAATTTGATGAAACGGATCAAAATGATGATAGTTGTGGGCATTGTGGTGGTGGTGGAGAGTTGATATGTTGTGATAACTGTCCATCTACATTTCATCAGGCATGCTTGTATGCACAGGTTAGAGTGTTAGACTTTTACTTGCTTACTATTTTAAATCACTCTACGAGCTTTAAATTTCAACTTTCTCTTCTATACTTAGGAATTAGTTGCTTAAAGTTTATAGTTCATCTGTCATCTCTGAGGTGTCAGGATACACTAAAGAAAACATTTATTTCTCCCTAGAACCTAGCTCTACTAAGCTGATCTTGTATTTTAAAACCCTGATGCTGCATATATCTTAACTAAAGGCTTGTTTGAAGACACAACTAAACTAAGATGGTAAAAAAAGAAATGGCATCAACATGACCTTAGAAATATACATACCATACCTGTACTTTATTAAGGCCTCCACTTGTTTTTTTAAATGTCTGCATTTTGTTGGTATGGGCAAGTACTGATGGAAAGCTGAATTTTAATCAGAGTATCAGACACAAACTCTTTGTGTGTGTGTATATATTATAGTAAATTAGTAATGTAGAAACACCTTTTCCTAGTCAGTTTTTAGTAATACTGTAAAGCCTCAATTATGTATATTAAATTCTTTGCTACTTAGCCTATATTAACCTTTGCTGGATTTATTTTGAAAATATGCACCTGTTTTGGATGAAGGTGCATTTAATGATTTATTTAAACTGGGCATCTTTTTTTAACCCCATAGTTGAACCACACTTGAAATATTACAATGAAAACTTGTCCTAGACATCCCCAAAAAATGACATTTATTTATGGCCAATCTTTAATGGTGATGCATTTAGATTTTTTTAACAGTTTAATGACTGAGAGATCGTGAAATAAATTCTGTGTTCATTCGACAGATTTATGATGTAACCCTAATACTTTGATCACACACCTGTGCTAGCTTTGTGGACAATTCCTATTACTTCACAGTTTTATGTCTCTCTTTTTTCTTTTTTCTTTTTTTCCCCTCTTTTAAATATGAAATTTGGCATAAAGACACGCTTTCTGTATAACTATTATGTGGTTCATAAATTCATATTATTATTTTTGGCTTCAGGAAATTCCAGAAGGGAGTTGGTACTGTCCACGTTGCACGTGCCAGATCTGTAAGGATGTAGTTAAAGCTAGTGAGAGCTCTTCATCCTCTAGTGCAATGAAATGCATGCAGTGCGAACATCAGTGTAAGTGTTCCTGTGAAGTTGTGCATTACCAGATCTGCCTTGCATTATTCATGAGTCTTATTCTATATTTATGGTTTTCTTTTATTATTTTCCTATTTTTGTTTTATAGTAAATTGTCTATGTTGTTTTCCTTATCTTTTATTGAATTCCTGGGATATCTTGATAACTGTGAACAGACCACAAGGCATGCTTGAAGCACAAGGGCTTCAAACGTGGAGTGGCCTCTGAAATCTGGTTGTGTGGTGAACGGTGTGAGAAGGTAAACATAATATTTTCTGTAGTATTTGAATATTTGATCTTGAGGTGTTAGTATTAAAAGGAGTTTGCTACTGTATGTCTTGAATGCAATAAACACTGAGATATGTTTCCTCTGCGGCATATTTATTTCTTTTTTCATTTGATATGAAAAGGCTCAGTATATCAGTAAATGCTACGTAGTATTAAATTAGTCAAAGATAAATTTAGAAAAAGGGCCAAATAGGCCACTTAACCAGAGAGCAAAATTCAATTGAGCCACTAAACCAAAAAAGAGTTCAAATAGGAAATTGAACCAGAGACCAAAGTCTAATTGAGCCATTGAACCATAAAAAAGTTCAATTAAACCATTCAAAATTCAAAAGTCATCCAATTATATGAAAAAAAATTGGATTACTTTTGAATGTTGAGTGGTTTAATTGAACTCTTTTTTGGTTCATGGCTCAATTGGACTTTGGTATGTGGTTCAATGGCCCATTTGAACTCTTTTTTGGTTTAGTGGCTCAATTGGACTTTTGGTCTCTGGTTCAGTGGCCTATTTGGCACTTTTTCCATTAATTTATCAGCTTTTGTTTAAAAAAAAGTTGTTGTAATCAAGGAATTTTACATATTTATGAGAATCTTAATTATAAAATGCCTGTTGATGGGGATATTTTCATTTAGCTTTTGATCGTAACATAATAAAAATCAATGTTACTGCAGATCTTTCTAAATGACCAACTTAGAATTTACAACTTTTAGTTATCATTTTTTATCTATCTTTTCAAACTGACCTATAACATTATGCAGGTTTACTCGGGTCTTAGTTCCCTTATTGGAGAAGTGCATCTGCTTCCTGATGGCTTCTCCTGGGCACTGTTGAGGTGCAACCCATACGACCAGAAGATTCATCCTGGTCAGCAGTATGTTGCATTAAATGCAGAATGCAACTCGAAGTTAGCAGTTGCCCTCACAATTATGGAGGAATGCTTTCTTCCAATGGTGGATCCTAAAACGGGCATAGACATGATGCCACAAGTAATCTACAACTGGGGGTGAGTGCATCTTGTGTGCTTGCATATTGAATTATCATCCATGCTTATTTAACCAGGGAAATCTGAATTCTATAATCATCATCTAACCAGTGTACCAGAGTTCTGTGGTTTATTTAACCAGGAAAATCTGAATTGCAACTTCATTATTATTGATGATTTAAAGAATTATTTATAGATTGACATGCTTCTCTGCAGATCACAGTTCCCGCGCCTAAACTACTATGGGTTTTACACTGTGGTCCTGGAGCAAGATGATGTTTTGGTATCTGTCGCATCGATCAGGTAACTTACAGTGCATGGTTCTTTTACTAAATATTTTACTACAGGCACGTAAAAGGAGGTGCAAACCCATGTTAATGTATTTACATAAAACAATAACTCCAACCAATAAAAAGAACCATACTGGCTGCTAGCGTGTGCAACTACTGTGCAAGTTATCTGTCCTTGAGTGATGTAAAAAAATTAATTGTTCTCAAAATGAAGGAATGGTGGATTTGACATTATAAAGTCAATTTATTACAATATATTTGCAATAGAGGGTTACCAAATTGAATCACTGTTCATCATACGCATTCAGATTCCTCTATTAGCTTTCTTTCTTTCTGTCTGCTTGATACAATATGCTTTGTGAAGATTACCTCTTTATGTTGATGTGGAAACAGGATCCACCGGGCTACAGTTGCAGAGATGCCCTTGATCGCAACATGCAGCAAATACCGCCGCCAGGGACTGTGCCGGAGGCTGATGGATTGTATAGAGAAGGTATCTTTTTCTTCTGGAAAACCCAAATATCTTAAACCATTCAGTAGTTATTCTCAAATTCCCTGGGGATTTGATGTTTTAAAGCTTATGCATTATGTACTCGCACGCATTAACTTGACTGTGTCTCCAGATGTTGAAATCTTTCAAGGTTGAGACACTCGTGATATCTGCCATTCCTAGTCTGGTGAAGATGTGGACACAGGGTTTTGGTTTCTCACCCTTGGAAGACGAGGAGAAAAAGAGCATGAGCAACGACAACCTGATGGTGTTTCCAGGAACCGTGTGGCTAAAGAAGCCTTTGTATGAAGCTCTCGAGGCTGACCAGCCGACAGGTGAAGCATTATTTTCTCTTTCTCCCTTGTTTCTGTTCGGCATATATTTTATCATAAATAATAAATGTGTAATTCAACTTATCAGTTTAGACTTTTTAAGACAAAACACGTCATTCAAGGTATTAGAGGAGTCAACCCCACCCAAATAATAGACCATTAGTTGCTTAGAGTCCATAAAAAAAAAAAAAAGGAATTGGGCATTTGGCCTGTGCAGTCTAACTATCAGCTTCTGCTTTCAGTTGAGACAGAACACAACATTCGATTGTTTCAAAAAAAAAAAAATTTTTTAAAAATTCTTTGCCTAGGAACCTTAGTAATCTGGAAGAGATGCACAAAACAGGATCAAAGGAAGTCGATGTGGCCATCGTCGGAGATCATTGTAAACTGAACCTGTCTCCTCACTGTTCCAGTGCTGGAATTGAAACCAGAGATCCTGACAGAGAGGAAATGCAGCTTGGCAATGAAGGTGGTATTTGTCTACACAGTAGATGCTCAATATGCTCTACTGAGGTATCAGTAGGCAACCAGGCTAGTCTTTTAGAGGGTCATTGAGATATGTTGAGTAGGGGAGAAACAATTTGCCCAAATTTGTTTTCCCTAATTGCATTTTAGCCTGGAATGCATTGCTGTAAGCCTGTAAATAATTAATATTTAGAGGAAATGAAGAATTAATACATAGAGCCTAATATTGTACACAATTTGGTGTTTAAGAGGGGCCAATTATGTGCAAATTAGGTGTTAGGTATTAATTATGTGCAAAATAGATGGTTCTTTATCTTCACCATCTTTATACTTATCTTTCTATCTTCATTTCTCATTTCTAGATT
The DNA here is from genome assembly GCF_003576645.1 of Ipomoea triloba. Taxonomy (NCBI): domain Eukaryota; kingdom Viridiplantae; phylum Streptophyta; class Magnoliopsida; order Solanales; family Convolvulaceae; genus Ipomoea; species Ipomoea triloba. The sequence goes on along the minus strand of NC_044917.1, from coordinate 6,563,387 downwards.
AGATTGATTTTTAGTTACTAACGAAATATTAGCAAATGGTCAAATAAGCCTTCAAACTTCATACAAAAGTGTAAATTCTTAAAACTCCGGCAAGCATTGTCTACTTTCGTCGTCCGCAAGCTTCATTCGAGGAGAAGGCGACCACATCGGGGTTGCCTTCGCCTGGGGAAGACAATTACTGGGTCACCTTCTTCAAATAGGGGCGACTGGCGATCGATCGTCGGCTGCTAATTTTTCTCGGTTCAATGATATTTCACGATTCTCCGTTCAATGATATTTTACGACAATCCATGTTTATAGTAACAATCAACAATGACTTATATACGGGTAACTTAAGCTTATTTGATCTAATTTATATATAACCGAATGACAAAAATACAACTTTACCAAAAAATAATAAAGAAGACCAATGGAGGAGATGGCAAATTCATCATCAATGCCACCCTTGAATATACTTAGACAATTGTTCAACCAAATTAAGAGAAAGCTACTCAAATGCCTACTACTTACAAGATTCATCATCAATGCCACCCTTTCAGCATGAGGAGAATCTATTTAGACAATTGTTCAACCAAATTAAGAGAAAGCTACTCAAATTCCTCTCCTTTAAAAAAAAATCATAATTTTTTACAAGGTAGTATATGTTTTTTTTTTTTTTTAAATCACAAGGTAGTATATGTTTTATACTTTCTCAAATATTTTCAACCTAAATAATCTAAGCCTCCACCCACCGGGGTTCGAACTATGACCACCATTTGGAATGGTAATGACATCACACTACATGGTAATTGGCCATTTACGGCCCTTTTAGCTAATGGAAAAGGAAAAAAAAAAAAAGAATATTACTTCTATTGTTTGGTTATTGATAAATAAATTATTGAGAATACTTAGTACAAAGACTCAAAACTCCTACATAATAAAGTTATATGTGGGTAATATAAGAATTCAATTAATGTCATTTCTCTCAAATTGTGTGTAAAATAAAATATCACAATGAGAACAAAAACAAAAATACAGAGTAATTTTTTTCTCAAATTAATTTTTTTATTGGAATAAGTACTACCTCCACCAAATATATATGATTCGTTTTTCCATTATCGTCTCTTTTTCTTTTTCTTTTTTTTTCTTTTTTTCTTTTTTTAAGTTTATCAATGCTCTATGTTTTTGTTTTATCAGCCTGAAAACATCTTAGAGAGGAGTTGTCTATTCAAGATGCTGACAGTATTGGAATGCAAAGGCACAATTGTTGACAGTAATGAAGATTTAGCACAGCTGGCTATGGGTTGAAGTCTTGAATATGAAGAAGATGGGGTTTTACTAAAATGTCCTTGGAGAGTTGGAAATTGAACTGTATCTATTTATGGGGTTTTGAGAATTTGATGAATTGTGCAGTGTAATCTTTTCAAAAAAAGAAAATTATAAGATTAAACAGTAAAAAGAAATGAAGAAACTACATTATATATATTACTCCTTAGCTAGACTTGACTAAAGCATTTATAATTCAATTTTTATGATATTTGATTTAAATATTAGTACACAAATTACTTTTTTGGATGCTAAGCTCGGGTATAGTCCAAGTTATTGTTGGAGAAGTATTTTTGTTGTGCAGGATCTTATTAGGGGAGGGGTGAGAAGAAGAGTTGGGAATGGTTTATCTACTAAAGTTTGGGGTGGCCCATGGTTACTAGAGGTTGAGAGTCCTTTTGTTACAACTGATGTTTTGCCACCCTTTTAATACAATTAGTGCTAGCCTTAGGTATACAGATGGCCAAGAGTGGGATGTGGATTTGTTTAATGATAGGGATGTGGATCTAATTCGGGATTTGTTTAATGATAGTGATGCAGGGTAATCCCAATTTGCCCGAATTTTAATTTGATGATAAATGGTATTGCTTTGGAGCACATAATTATTCTGTTAAGCATGGTTATAGGTATCTAGCTATGGGGCTCAAGGCCCCTCATAGATGGAAGGTGTTCATTTGGAGAGCTTTGAAATAGATTTTGGCTGTGAAGAGTAATCTCATCTTAAAGAGAGTGGACATTTTGCTTGAGTGTGTTGTTTGTGGGGATTAGGGGTGGGCGTCGGTTCGGTTCGGGTGATACCCGAATTTTATTTCGGATATCCGAAAATTTCGGGTGATGTTTTTGACACCCGATATCCGAACCAAATTTAATTCGGATATGTTCGGTTCGGGTGAAATTATTTCGGGTTAGTTTGGATATACCCAAAATTTTATTTTTATCAATTTTAATTTTTTTTATGTTTTGATTATTTTATTATTTATATTTTTTTCATATACTATCAAACTAAAAATAAGACAAACAGTAATAATTAACCAATAAACTTTTTAAAATTAATATATTATTAATTATGAAATACATTGATAACTAAATATATAATATATATTATTATATTTATAATAAAATTTCGGTTAGTTCGGGTTTCGGGTCGGGTGTGGGTAAATTTTTTAACACCCGATATCCGAACCAAATTTATATTCGGATATACCAAAATTTAAAATATCCGAACCGATAACTATTTGGGTTCACCCAAAATTTAAAATTCGGTTCGGATTTCGGGTGTTAGTTCGGGTAATCCAAATTACGCCCACCCCTAGTGGGGATGGAGTGGAAGATACTTTGCATGCATTGTGTTCTTGTAGAAATGCAAAGGAGGTGTGGAGAGTGGCTGGTTAATTTGCATGTGGCGTCATGACACATGATAATGTTGCTACTTGGTTGGTCTCTACATTGGAGGCTTGTATGTGAGGGGCAGTATCACGTGGAGGTGGTGGCCTGGCAATTCTTTAGAGCATCTTGTTGGGAATATTGCACAATTCTTTATGTAACACTAGGAGAGAGAGTAATGGAAACAAAAAAGGAAGTCAACGAAAAAAAGTTCTTTATGTAACACTATGAGAGAGAGAGTAATGGAAACAAAAAGGAAGCCAAAGAAAAAAAGTTCTTTATGTAACACTAGGAGAGAGAATAATGGAAACAAAAAATGAAGTCAAAAAAAAAAGTCCTTTATGTAACACTAGGAGAGAGAGTAATGGAAACAAAAAAGGAAGCCAACGAAAAAAGGAAAAAGAAAAACAAGCTGACATGAATTAGAAAAAGCAAAAAAATAAAAATAAAAATTAGCCACACGCGTAATTCTCTGCTGTTTCTGTTTTTCTTTCTCAGTTTGTAGACCCCACATTAATTTATTTCTTGTAGAAATATGAAATGAGAATGAACTCTCCTCCACATCGATTTAAATAACAATCACTAGTTTTTACTTCTGAATAAACCAACAAAAAACTACAGTTGTGGATGCTCTTATGCAATATGGGAATCACGTAATAGTGTTGTGTGGGAGGCGCGAGTTTTGATGCAGGCATTTCGGCGGAACATAATGTGGTCTCATTCGTTGCTTGCTCATTTCGGGATGGTGGCATGTTAGATGCGGCGATAAATGGCCCTTTGGTATGTACCGGTGATCCCTTGTTGGCTAAGGCGATGGCCTGTAAGGAAGCTCTGTACTGGATTAAAATGAAAGATTGGATGGATGCTCGTATAGAGTGTGACAGTCTCATTTTGGTTAACGCATTAATCAATGAATAATAAATAGGATATGTAAAATAACTAAATATAAACACAATTGTTGTTCATTTGTTATAAAATTAACCTTGAAACTTAATTGAAAATTGAAATCAATATCTTCTACTATAAAATAGCCACAAGTTTTGGTAAATAAAAAGAAGAAAATATTCTCACTCACAAAAATGCGGGTCATTTTCTGTATTGGCCGGAGAAACATTAAACTTGCACTTGAACATTTATTACATAAATCTAAAGAGAGAGAGAGTACATATCAAATGAGGACTCGTCCTTAGGATGAGAACGTGAGGACTAATTTTGTGCGTTTGTTTGTTTGTTTGTTTTTTTTTTTGATGACCCATATTTGATTTATTAATATGGCATGAATTGATTTTTTTTGTTAAAGTGAGGATAACAATATACATTATTTTTTGTACTGAAGATACATTATTTAGTAATATACCAAATAATGCACATTGAACATTTATTCATGGTCCACAGTATAATTTACATATGATATAATCTTACCGATAAACTATTATTCTCCAACTTGTATTTATATTAAAATAATATTTACGAATTTCTAGCCACTCATAATAAAGTTTTAAATGAAAAACTATATAACTTATTAATTATAAAGATTAACAATAACTATAAAAAAGATGTACATAAATAGTAACTTTCTTTTCTTTTTTTGTAATGTAATCTAACTTTATCTATAATATATTAAACATAATTATGCCAATATCATTGATTTTTCATATTAGTGATTAATATATTTAAAGAGTTACATATATTTCATAATAATAACAATAATTGTTATTGTTATTCAATTAAATTTTAAAAAAAAAAAAAAAAAAAAAAAAAAAAAAAAAAGCCCCGCCCCCCTTAGTTTTGCCACTTTTCCCACATCGGTGGGAAAAGTGGAATGGGAGCCTTGAGGCTTCTATAAAAGGAGCCTCAAGGCTCCAAATCTCCAATGTTAAACATAACTCTTGCCCTCAAGGCAAGCAGTGAGTTAGCCAAATTGGCTCTTGCATTTGCGGAGCCGAAATGGCAAGGCTCTACAGTAATTTTTTTTTTTTTTTTTAATTATATCTCATCTTTAGGCCTCATTCTTTTCTACCGTGGACTTTTCCTTTGCTTTTGGTCTCATTCTTTTCTACCTTGCTCTCTGTCTAAAATCTCATCTGCCCTTCAAAGTCAGCCTTCTTCTCCAAGGTAAATACATTATTCCCCACCTCCCCCTCCGTTTCATTTTTTCTATTTTGACGGACGAATGGTTGTTGGACCTCTTGATATTTTGTAGTGATTCTTTTGAAATCAGGATTTTGTTTTGTTAGGTTTATCTATTACTAAATACTGTTGGTAAATTCAATTGCATATGTTTTTGTGTATGGGTTTTGTCTCTATGCGGAATTCATTTATAGGTTTCTTTTATTTGTGGCTATTGGAGTTCCTTTGGTTTTTTATGTGTTGAATTGGCTTGACAGTGTGTTATCGTTATTGATTCTTTTTCGTGTGGGAGGCTATGTGCATTTAAGTGTTTCATTTTTGGATATATTGGATTGTTTTATTTTGATAAACTCATAAGGTGTATAAGGTGAATTGTTATGGATTCTTCTTGATTGAGGACTGTGTGCTTTGGCCAGTTTATGTAGTGAAATGGGTTATTTTGACACATTATTTATTCTTCTTGATGGGGTTTTAGGTTATTTGATCATTATTTGTTCCATTTATCAGTAAATAAGGTGAATTGTGTATGACTTGCAGTGGTTTCAAGTGTTTTTTTAGTTTTTGAAATGATTTTCAGCATTTTTGAGTGATCTTTTTAGTTTTTAAATGATTTTCTTGTTATTGTTTTTTTTTTAAATTTAAAAATGATTTGTAGTGTTTTAAGTCTTCTTTTTAGTTCTTAAAATAATTTCCAGATTTTAAGTGCTCTTTCTGGTTTTTAAAATTCTTTTTTGATAATATCTATCTTTTTATTGTTTTGTTGTGTATTTCCAAATTTTATTTTACAAAGTATTTATATTTCTCAAAGTTGTTTTTGAGTTATTTTTATGTTTTCTTCAAGTTTTTCATCTTAGTTTTTTTTTAATGCTTTTCAGATTTCATTTAAAAAAAAATATTTTCTTAATCTTATTTTTCTTACATTGTTGAGTTCTTTTCCCTTTGTTATTTTTAAAATTACATTTTCAAGTATTCTTTTATTATTTAAAATGATTTTTAGTATTTGCAAGTATTCAGTATTCTATTTAGTTTTTAAAATTATTTTAAGTGTTTCAGGTGTTAGTTTTTAAAATGATTTTCAGACATTTTCAACTACTGTCCTTATTGTTTTTGCTTTTGTTTTTTTTTGTTTGTTTGTTTGTTTGTTTGTTTTGTTGTTCTTTTTGTTTTTACTCAACTGCCTTCCCGAAATTGAATTTGTTATGCTTTTGTGCTTAATTTAAAATGGGCCTGCTTAAGGAGTAGAGCTAGATGAATTGACGGCAAAGATAGAGCCTCGGATCAACCACCATGTAGATTGAGAGCCACATATTACAGAAGGAAATTTGTTATGCATAATGCAAGGTAAAAATTACATAGGTGCACAGCATAAATACATGTTTTTTACACCCTTTTGTTTTGTTTGAATAATGGCATAAGGAGAAATCTAAGTTTGGTTTGAAAAATCATTTAAATACTAAAGTTGAAAAAATATTACAAGTGTCCATTCCATAGGGTGGGAGTAATTTAGGAGTGGACTGTGGGAGTGATTAAGTTGGAAGCAATACAAGGGGTGAGAATAGAGACTAATTAAAGAAGCTGTACTATATTGGGCAAAGATACCATGTCATATCTAATCTAAAATCTAAAAACATAATAAGTCTCAATCAAAGTTATATCTCTCATTTATGTCCATGTTTTTAGTGCTAACCATTTTGTACAGTGTGTTTTTAGAGTTATACTATACAAATTTTTGGACAAAAATACCCTTACCGTTATAACTTCCGTTATCTTTTCCATTAATTTTATCATGCACATGCATCCACCTTATCATTTTCTTATATTCTTATATTCTTTAATGATAATAATAATATTCGTAAACATTATATAATAAATAGTTTTTTTTTTCATTTATATTTTAATTAATAAGAATTTGTTAGATATTTTTTAAAATATAAATATTGGGCATATGTCTTTGCACATCGCGCATGAAAAAGACTAGTGTATAATTATAATCCCAATGTCTGTCTTACTCACCTAAGAAGTTATGTTGTTTTCATCTAGCTTCAAGAGTGCTAAATGCCATGTTTGTAATTTCAAAGCTGCATATTTCCTCATTTGTAAAAGCTTCAGTCAAATTTCTTTCTATCAAGAAGCCAGGCTCTTTAGGTGGGTCGCTGTTCTCTGCTTCCGTAAATAGAGTTCTTACTTGTACTCTTGAAATGACTGATTTTGGTTTGGGATTAACTGTTTTTCATACATGCTTGCCTATGTGACTTTTTAACTGCTTCATTTGCGTATTCAAAAAAAAAAAAAAAAAACTGCTTCATTTGCTGATTTTCTGATATGCAGTCTTAATGTTAGATACATTAATTTTCATGCCTGATTTTGTTGAAATTTTCATACTTAAAGGTTGCTAGTTTTCACTATGTTCACGGTTTCTGGATTCATTTTATGAGAATGTACGAATTTCATGCCTGATTTTGTTGAAACTTTGATACATTTCCGGACTTAGCTTTTGTCTGATACATACTCTTAGTCACTAACTCTTTCTCACATCTCAATCTCTAGAAGGCCCATTCAATAGACCTCTCTTTCTTTATTTTCTCTTCTCGTTTTTCTTTTAGGAAGTGTAAGAGGTTTCTGTACTACTAATCAGCTCCTTAGTAGACTGAATTTAGGATTTCGTGATTCAAAGGAATTGACCAAGCTGACTGACTTTCTTGATTACTTATTTTCTGCGCTATTGCCTATTGCGAAGAGAATACGCTGTGACAAAAGGGGCTGTGTCAGACTGATCAAAGCAAGCCTCGCCTTTGCGCTAAGCCCTCGGCGTTTGAGAGGACAAAGGTAACCCCTCACAAATAGCTTTTTTCAAGTAGGGTTACCTTAACAGGTAGCTTATCGTCGGTTTTAAGCCATTTTTCTTTAAGCTTTATATAACCCCTTTGGCTTCTTTAAAGGATTTTTAAAAAAGGTTGCTAGTTGCTACTCTGTTCACAGTTTCTAGATTCATTTTATGAGAATGTATGAAGTTCATGCTTGATTTTGTTGAAATTTTCATACTTAAAGGTTGCTAGTTGTTACTCTGTTCATGGTTTCTGGATTCATTTTATGAAAATGTATGAATTTCATGCCTGATTTTGTTGAAATTTTCATACTTAAAGGTTGCTAGTTGCTACTTTGTTCACGGTTTTTGGATTCATTTTATGACAATGTATGAATTTCATGCCTGATTTCGTTGAAATTTTCATACTTAAAGGTTGCTAGTTGCTACTCTGTTCACGGTTTCTGGATTCATTTTATGAGAATGTATGAATTTCGTGCTTGATTTTGTTGAAATTTTCATACTTAAAGGTTGTTAGTTGCTACTCTGTTCACGGTTTATGGATTCATTTTATGAGAATTTATGAATTTCATGCCTGATTTTGTTGAGCTTTTGAATTTCAGTGAAGAGTTTTTGAGAAGGTGGTGAATTTCAGAGCAGAAGGTGGTGAATTTCAGAGCTGAGTTTTCAACAAGGTGGGTCGCTGTTCTCTGCTTCCGTAAATAGAGTTCTTACTTGTACTCTTGAAATGACTGATTTTGGTTGGGAATTAACAAATTTTGTTGTATACATGCTTGCCAACAAAAATAACCATGGTGCCTCGTGGCTAGCGTGTGCAGTGCAAGTTATCTGGCCTAATTACTAGGAATGTGGTGGAGTTATTTCCACAGTTGGTCCCCCTGACTATTAAAATTTTCAGATTTGGTCCCACGACTTTTAAATCTCTACCAGATTTGGCCCTTCTGATCAAATTCCGGCCACATTCCAACCACCGACAACTATTTTCTGACAAATGAATTAGGTCAATGACAAATTTGTCATTTCATTTTTTTTTAAATTTAGTAATAATAATAATAAACCTTCTTCTCCCCAAACCCCAAAAACCTTCTTCCCCCGCCGGCGTTATACTCACCGTTACGGCCACATTTGCCGTCACTGCCATCATAATAGTTGCTTCCACCACCCTACTGTACATTGACCCATTTTAAAGTGGGATTAAAATTGCAATTTCTAGTTATAACAGGCGTTTGCGTCCAAAAAAGGAACGAAAGGAGACATGATCCATGTTTTTTCTGCAATTTATGAACAGTAATCTTAAAAATATCATTTTAATTGTTTTTCACTCATTTAAATCTAAACGTCCGCAAATACCGCTCATGTTAAACTAACCTGCTGTTAAACATTCCAAAAACAGTTGTGGTGGCAGTGACGGCAGATGTGGCCGGAACGGTGATTATAGCGCCGGCGGGGAATAAGGGTTTTTTTTTAAAAAAAATAATTTTTAAAAAAATGAAATGACAAATTTTTCCTTGACTTAATTCATTCGCCGGAAAATAGTTGCCGGTGGCTGGAATTTGATCGGAATTGACCAAATGTGGTAGGGATTTAAAAGTCGTAGGACCAAATCTGGAAATTTTAATAGTCAGGGACCAAATGTGGAAATGGTCTCATACTTGTGGGTGGGACCAAAAGTGGAAATAACTCAATGTGGTATTATGCAATTGTTTTGACTCTCAAATGGAATTAAACAAAAAGGTGGACCCTTTGGCTTTAATACATCAGAATTATTTTTCCATATATTCTCGACAATAATCCACTCCTAATACTCATAATCCATATACTTGTCTAAATTATCCTATTTTTTGCCGCACTTTGCTCTGCAAAGGTGATCATTCCCTTTCTCATTCAAGTGTGGAAGATGATGGTAATATGTGGAGTGACATGAATCAGTTTCAATCTGATTTTTCTAGTGGGGTTACTGAAATTGATACCTGGTTAAATTGGAAACTACTTCATTTGCCCATTTGTGGTGTCTTCTTCATCCCTTTGTAAATGTTGTATTCATTGTGACAAGGCATTACAATTTCTTAAAGCAGGAAGGGAATTTTGAAAGCAAGCAGAAATTTAGCAAAGGATGTAGAGACTATAGAGGACCAGCCTAGTGAGAGAAATGTGAATGCTCAGTGGTGCAACTCTTCTCTTGTTGCAGATAGTGTTTCTTATGATGATCAAAATATACACACAGACTGCTTTGATTATGGTGTTCTGTCTCATTATCCTGAGACACGGTTGATGTCCTCAATGGAGCCGCTCCAAAATATAGGAAAGTATCAGGGAATGAGAAGACATATTGGATCTAAGTTCTTTGGCAGCTTGTGGATCTGGTGATACCTCTGGGCAGAAAGATAGTTGCTTTGAAGTTCCAGTCAGTTTAGGGAATACTCCAACCTTGAAGGGAAGATCGGAGGCAGTCTTCAATAATTAAGATTGCAATACAAGTTTGCTAAGCTATGACAAAAATCCATCTGTATACCTTGAGAAAGAAGCAAAGGGCTTTGATGTAAAAGTTTCCAATCAGGAATGGCCTATGTTGCAGAGGCCTGTCGCTATGTGTTGTTGGATATTAAGTCCCTGAAAACGATTTCCAAAGATGCATCTTCTGACTCAAACACATCATTTAAAAGGAAGGTCCAGAAGAAATTAAAAAAAAAAAAACCCCTTTTTTGAAATGAAACTGAGAAATTTGGATCAACATGTGAAATTAGCATATGATTGCAATATCAGATTCTCCAATATAAATGGAAAGGGACCCTGTGGTAAAATTGGGTCAAAGAAATTTAAGGTTTGTCTAGAGGATGTGATGATCTTTTGATTTCAGCTATCATAAAAAAACAAACATCCAAATTTGCAAAAAAAAAAAAAAAAAACAAAACAAAACAAAAAAAAAACAAAAAAAAAAACAGGCCCTTTGGTAAATCCAAACATCTGAGAAAACATAAGAGTAAAAAAGGTGGTTGTAGGATACTTTTACTAAGCCTTAATAGGGGTGGAAAGCACTTTGTACTTTTGTAGAAGGGGAGTGGCCTTCTTTTGCTTCAAGAAATGTATTGTCATGGTTAATTCATTTTGGAGTAGTTTCTATTGGTAAAGTAATCTAGTATCGCAATCTAAAAGATGATTCTGTTGTGAAAGCTGGCGTAATCACTAGGAATGGCATATTATGCAATTATTGTTGTGAAGTGCTATCTATATCCAAGTTTAAGAGGCATGTTGGTTTTAAGCTGAACCATTCCTGTTTGAATCTTTTCCTGGAATCTGGTAAGTCAGTCATGTTAGCATGTGCAACTACTGTGCAATAATATAGGAAAGTATCAGGAATGAGAGCAACTACTGTGCAATAATATAGGAAAGTATCAGGAATGAGAAAGACATATTAGCAATAATATAGGAAAGTATCAGGAATGAGAAAGACATATTAGCCCATTCCTGTTTGAATCTTTTCCTGGAATCTGGTAAGTCAGTCATGTTAGCATGTGCAACTACTGTGCAATAATATAGGAAAGTATCAGGAATGAGAGCAACTACTGTGCAATAATATAGGAAAGTATCAGGAATGAGAAAGACATATTAGCAATAATATAGGAAAGTATCAGGAATGAGAAAGACATATTAGCGTTTGATTGCAAGACCAGATTCTCTGAAATAAATAGAAAGGGACCCTATGGTAAAAGTGGGTCAAAGAAACTTAAGAAGTTCTGTCTAGAGGATGATGATCTTTTGATATCAGCTTTCATAAAAAACCCAACATCCAAATCTGCAAACAACAAGGCCCTTTGGTAAACCCAAACCTCTAAGAAAGCAGAAGAGCAAAAAAGATGGTTGCAGGTTACTTCTACAAAGCCTTAATAGGGGTGGAAGGCACTTTGTAGAAGGGGAGTGGCCTTCTGTTTCTTTAAGAAATGTATTGTCATGGATGATTCATTTTGGGGTAGTTTGTATTGGTGAAGTAATCCAGTATCGGAATCTAAAAGATGATTCCGTTGTAAAAGCTGGTGTAATCACTAGGAATGACATACTATGCCATTGCTGTGGTGAAGTACTATCTATCTCCAAGTTTAAGAGGCATGCTGGTTTCAAGCTGAAGAATTCCTGTTTGAATCTTTTCCTGGAATCTAGTAAGCCACTCATGTTATGTCAGCTTGAGGCTTGGTCAGCTGAATACAAGGCTAAGAAAACAGGTCTTCGAACCGTACAATTTGATGAAACGGATCAAAATGATGATAGTTGTGGGCATTGTGGTGGTGGTGGAGAGTTGATATGTTGTGAATCTTTTCCTGGGATCTGGTAAGTCAGTCTTGTTAACTAGCATGTGCAACTACTGTGCAATAGTATAGGAAGGTATCAGGTAATGAGAAAGACATATTAGCGTCTAATTGCAAGACCAGATTCTCCAAAATAAAAGGAAAGGGACCCTGTGGTAAAAGTGGGTCAAAGAAATTTAAGAAGTTCCGTCTAGAGGATGATGATCTTTTGATTTCAGCTATCATAAAAAAACAAACTTCCAAATCTGCAAAAAAAAAAAAAAGAAAAAAAAAAGGCCCTTTGGTAAACCCAAACCTCTGAGAAAGCAGAAGAGCAAAAAAGGTGGTTGTACGTAATAGGGGTGGAAAGCACTTTGTAGAAGGTGAGTGGTCTTCTTTTGCTTTAAGAAATATATTGTCATGGATGATTCATTTTGGGGTAGTTTCTATTGGTGAAGTAATCCAGTATCGGAATCTAAAAGACAATTCCGTGGTGAAAGCTGGTGTAATCACTAGGAATGGCATACTATGCCATTGCTGTGGTGAAGTACTATCTATCTCCAAGTTCAAGAGGCATGTTGGTTTTAAGCTGAACTATTCCTGTTTGAATCTTTCCCTGGAATCTGGTAAGTCTGTCATGTTAGCTAGCATGTGCAACTACTGTGCAATAATATAGGAAAGTATCAGGGAATGAGAAAGACATATTAGCGTCTGATTGCAAGACCAGATTCTCTGAAATAAATAGAAAGGGACCCTGTGGTAAAAGTGGGTCAAAGAAACTTAAGAAGTTCTGTCTAGAGAATGATGATCTTTTGATATCAGCTTTCATAAAAAACCCAACGTCCAAATCTACAAACAACAAGGCCCTCTGGTAAACCCAAACCTCTGAGAAAGTAGAAGAGCAAAAAAGGTGGTTGCAGGTTACTTCTACAAAGCCTTAATATGGGTGGAAAACACTTTGTAGAAGGGGGGTGGCCTTCTGTTGCTCTAAGAAATGTATTGTCATGGATGATTCATTTTGGGTAGTTTCTATTGGTGAAGTAATTCAGTATCGGAATCTAAAAGATGATTCCGTTGTGAAAGCTGGTGTAATCACTAGGAATGGCATACTGTACCATTCCTGTTTGAATCTTTTCCTAGAATCTGGTAAGTCAGTCATGTTAGCTAGCATGTGCAACTACTGTGCAATAAAATAAGAAAGTATTTGGGAATGAGAAAGACATATTTGAGGTGCATCCCTTATGACTAAAAAATTCATTCTGCTAAGTGGTAATGTGGTATGTTGCTTTAAATGCAGAATGCAACTCAAAATTAGTAGTTGTCCTTACAATTATTGAGGAATGTTTTTTCTTCCAATGGTGGATTTTACAACAGGCATACAACATTAGAAAACAGTAGCCGTTCAACTAACAAAAAGAACTATACTGGTAACTTGATTGCAACTAGCAGCAAATTCTGCTGTCAGGGAATGTGTCAGAGGCCTGATAAAGTGTTATAGAGAATGTATCTTTTTGTTCTGGAAAAACCAAACATCTTAAACCAGCTATTAGTTATTAAGGTCTATGCATTGTGTACTTGCGCGCATTAACTTTATTGTGACACCACATGTTGAGCTCTTTCAAGGTTGAGAAGCTCGTGAAATCTGCCATTCCCAGTCTAGTGGAGATATTGGCACTGGGTTTCGGTTTCAAACCCTTGGAAGAAGAGGAGAAAAGTAGCTTGAGCAACAACAACCTGATGCTATTTCCTGGAACTGTGTGGCTAAAGACCTATGTCTCAAGGTAGACAAGCTGACAGGTGAGGCATTATTTTCTCTTTCCCCTTGTTTCAAGTAAACTTTCTTCTGCTTGGAAATGTTAGTAAACTGGAAAAGATGCACAAAGCAGGAACAAAAGATGCTTTGCATTCAAAGGAAGTTGATCCTGCTATGTCTGAATTGAAACTAGAGAACTTGGAGCTTAGCAATGGTGGTGGTAATAGTCTACACAGTAGATGGCCAATATGCTTCATTGAGGGATTAGTAAGCAGCCAGGCTAGTCTTTAGAGTGCCATTGAGACATTAGAGGGAGAAACTATTTGCCCAAAGTATGTACATTTTAAACATTGGACAAGAATGGATTATGGGTGTTTCCCTAATTGCATTTTTACCCTCGAATGCATTGCTGTAAATGTTGGATATCTTTAGAAAAAAATGAAGAAATTTTACTTAGAGCCTAATATTGTATGTTGTGGAGGGACAAACTACTTGCAAATTAGGTGTTGGATAAGAATAGTTATATTAAATTATGTATTAATTATGTGCAAAATAGGTGTTGGGTAAGAATTTAAGTGAGTTGAAGTGCAAACTAGGTGTTAAATGCTTGCAAATTAGGTGTTGGATAAGAATTTGAGTGACTTGGAGTAAGTATGAGATGCTAAAAATTTGATATGTTGAATTAGTAATTGACATGTTTTGGCTAGAGCTGTTAAAGCGGGCTAACGAGGTGTGGTCTGTCAAAGGTCGGGTGAGCTAAAGAATTCATCAATTTGATTAATCATAAAATTTAGAATCTGCTCTGTCCTTTTTTGCTGTCCCTTTTTTATTGTCTGAGTGGGTTAATCTGGCGGGCTAAGTCCTTTTTTATGGTTCTAATTTTTGCATAAAATCCTTGTATGTGTTGAATTAGTAGCTAAATGTAACATTGAAAAATATTTAATTTCATGTATTTTGGTGATTTTTATGCTAAATAATTAACTCTTTGATTTTCTAAAAGAAGAAAGTTGCGATAGAGAATTTTAATTACTCTCCCAAATATATCTCAAAATTAATTACAAGAAGACTATATCTGTTATTAAGCATCTGTTATACCATGATATTAATAAATTCAATTTATGAGAATAATTAATTATTTAGACAAATAGCTTGACTTTGTGAGTTACTTCACGGTTCATAGTTTGTTTAATTAGCATGTCAATGTAATACAACTCTTTTGACTTCACTCCATTGATGACATTAATGAAGGTTTAGTACAAAAGGCATGGGTTGAAGATGAAGAAGGATGGGATTCTCCAAAATGTCCTAGGAGATTTGGAATTTGTGTTTTATGATTCATTGAAGGCTAATTTACTTGAACACTTTAAATTGACTTATCTCATTGTGGTTATTCATCGGTTAGCGTTATAAGACATACTTCATCCAAAATTTATAGGTAACAACAATTGATTTTCTTATAAATAAAAAATAAATGTCAATTTAACTAGTGCCTACCTAAATTATCATTGATTTCGCAACCAAAAAAAAAAAAAAACAAACAAACAAACAAACAAAGCCAAGTACAAGAAGAAAATAGGTTTCAAATTTGACTCTCAATGGTAGCAGTTTATTGATTTTCTTGGTTTGAGTTGGCCAACTGGGGCAATCTAGTCTGATTTGCATCTTTGTAATCCTTTACAAACTAGGATCATAAAGCATGGTTTATCTAACATATACCATTAAGAAATAACTGCGCTTTTTTTTCATCATCGTAAACAGAAAATGTATAGCAGAGTACTAAATATAAACACTATGCTTACGTTGATTACTAAACATAATTGAAATAAAATCAATATAATACGTTAATTACTATATGGGGCTATTAAAATATTATAAGCAAATTAAAAATTAATCCATGAACGAATAGTAATTTTCAGAAATTAAAATAAAATATAGCCATTATCTTTAGGTAGAATAGGATTGTTAATTCCAACCTAACCTATAGTTGTTCATAATCATAACAAGAAGAATGAAGCTAACTACCTACTTCCTCTGCCCATGTTAGTTGTCTTATTTATGGTTAATGATCAAATTAATTAATTATTTATTTTTAGAATATTTTTAAATTATTTTTTATATCTAATAATATTTTAAGGTAATTTTTAAATATATAAATTTGGTATGTTAATAAGAAATTTAATATAATAAAAAATTAATTTATAAATAATTCAATTTAAGTTTCATTAACTTAACCAGTTACATAAAAATGAGACTAATATAGTATATTATGTTGTTTTAACATAATTTGTTACTATCATTTAATTTAGCATGAAAACAAGTCTCATGTAAAAAAATTAAGTGTTCTGAAGGATATGTCAAGTAAAATTACCATGATTTACATCCTCTCAAATGCTCTATCAATCGTGGGGTTCAACCTTTTGAGAAGAAAAATTGTGAACAAAATTGGGGAAGGAATGAAAGATTGAGTGATTGAGAAAATCTACAAAGTCAAAAAAAAAATAAAAAATTGGCAGTTAAAAAAATGGGAATTTTAGATAAAACTGTACAAGTATTATGAAGCGTTTTTATAAAGAGCAAGAAACAGAGGAACAGTTCATGTAGTGGAGGAATGCAATTTGAAACTTAAAAACATTAATAAATTGCATTTGATCATTCTCTAATGAGGTCTGAATTTGAAGAATCGATTTGCTATTTCTGAATTTGAATCCGAGAAATCTGTGGCATTTGAGATGCCTTCATCTCCCAAGTACTTCACTGCCCGCCCTTTAACCTACTCCTCCTCCCGCAGATCGACGGCTCTGATCCTGTTTCTCTTGATCGGCCTTGTCGGTTTTGTGTTCGGGTTTATTGCTAGTTCGAGGCAGGGCTTGGGGCATAGATGCGAGTACATAAAACCCCGATCAGTCTCTGTTGTGTGGGACAGAAACAGCGCGAGGGTGAGCAGTGGAGATGGTGTTGATGGAGAGCAGAAGAGGCACAAGGTAATGGGCTTTGTCGGGATCCAAACTGGCTTCGCATCAGCTGCTCGCCGCCGCTCGCTCCGCCAGACTTGGCTTCCTTCAGATCGCCAAGGGCTTCAAAAGTACTCTTTCCTCTCTCTCTCTCTCTATTGGACTGTATCTGTGTGCTACTGATGTTCATGTAATTTTTCTGCTTAGTATTACGGAGTATTATTATTTTCTAATTTGGAGAATGTAATGCGAAGGAACTCCATTCGGTACTGAAGTGGCAGAGAGTAGATTCAATTTTGGATTCAGTGAGTGTGCTATTTGAAGGATTAGATACCAAAATTGGTTGATTTTCATTGAATTTTGATTCACTATATATTAGTAAATTGGGCAATGTTTAAGTTGATATGGTAATTTGATCTTAATTGTGATTTTTTTTCGCTGGAGCCCTTCTCAAGAAATTTATTCAGTGGGAGTTAACAATACTGATGGTTGCACTTGGAAACATGTATGACCATGGATTTCTATTTTAATTGAGAGGTGATGTTAGGTATATTTGTCGATTATCTCAATCCAGATCGAGTGGCCTTTTTCCGAATTGTCAAGTATAATCCATCTGATGCTATTGTTATAGAACTTGTACACGTATAATGCTTCTTTTAGTAAGCTTTATGGATTAGTATAGCTCTTGAACAAATGGAGCGGAAGAGAAAGATGGTGATGAATTCATGCTTTCTTTCAGTGGTTTGTCGTCCTTCAAGGGGAAGGATAGATGCTTGGTCTAGAAATGATAATATCACCCATCTTGTACTTATTTATGCAATATTCTTTTATGGATTAAAAGTTGTTGCATTGCCCCCCTTAACTATAAGTCTATACATGTAGTCGTACCATCCAAAATATTGTGCAGTGTGTTAAATTTCTTGTTGGTGATGGAAACCTTTTGGAGGAATTTCAGGTTGGAAGAATCCACTGGTTTGGCTTTTAGGTTTATAATTGGTAGAACTAATGATAAATCAAAGATGGCAGCGCTCAGAAGGGAAATTGCAGAGTATGATGATTTTGTGCTGTTAGACATTGAAGAAGAGTATAGTAAGCTCCCATACAAAACGTTAGTTCTCACTAATCACATCGTATTTGTCACAATCTTATTTATGTGATTTGAACTGATTTATCTTTCTTTTACAGTTTAGCTTTTTTCAAAGCTGCATATGCGCTTTATGATTCAGAATTTTACGTCAAAGCTGATGATGACATATATTTACGACCAGGTTGCTGCTTTATGAAGTTTTTTGATGATTTTTTTAATGCTAGAATATTCACTTCAGGTTACCTTTTTACATCTCAAGCAAGTAAATTCTGTTTTTTTTTAATTAACAGATCGCCTTTCATTGCTATTGGCCAAAGAACGTTCTCACTCACAAACATACCTTGGATGCATGAAAAAGGGACCAGTTTTCACTGATCCCAAACTCAAATGGTTTGTCACAAAATGGTTGCCTATAAGTTTGCAGTAGCTTCGGTGAATGTTTTACTGTATCCATTAGTAACTATTCATGCAATTTTCCTGTGAAATTCATGCAGGTATGAACCATTAGCAAATTTGCTTGGCAAGGAATATTTCTTACATGCTTATGGTCCTATTTACGCTCTTTCTGCTGATGTTGTTGCTAGCCTGGTCGCACTGAGGAACAACAGGTGAGTTTTCCCTGAAGTCTACGTTCAGCCAATATCTGGCCTCAATCTCTTATCATCACCAACACTAGTTTCCTTTTCTCAGATTTAAACTCATAGTGATTAGGAAGAATACATGTTTGTAAACTTTCTAATGTTCTCTGAGCAAGGAGATTATACTATTTCTTATTGAGAATTGATTAATGTGAATTTGCTAAGCGTAAATTGAAATTCTGTTTGTAAATTTTCAGTTTCCGAATGTTTAGCAATGAAGATGTTACTATTGGTTCTTGGATGCTTGCGATGAATGTCAACCATGAGCATAATCAACAACTATGTCAAATAGACTGTACTGGCAAATCTATTGCTGTGTGGGATATTCCAAAATGTTCAGGTTAGTGTTATGATCCACTTGACTACAAGTTGAGCGTTCGGTGATAGTAGGTTGGTAGCTGTTACAATGCTTTCCTGCTGCATATTATAAAGATAGAAATCATTTTCTCCAATTGTTTTGGGTGGTGGTCGGTATCTGGTGTATTGCCATATTTTGAAGTTCTTCAGGGTGCGGAAATCCTTTTGATTCCTATTATCCTCATATACAGATAGATACGGAATGTGTGTAACCCATTGTCCGGATTTCATAATTTATACGAGTATCTTATAAGTGCCTCATCTCAAAAGCTACCTGGAAGGCCGTACAAGATGTGCCTTTACACATCTTGCTTCGTCCATAATCATTAATATAATGATGTCCGCTTCCATTCTTGTCCATAGCTGATGGCAATCTGGTTCTTCTTCTCTTGTAATCTAGGACTGTGTAACCCTGACAAGAAAATGGTGGAACTCCACGCAAAAGACATCTGTTCAAAGAGCCCTACTTTACCTTCAGACGATGATGAGTAGATCTTCCATCAAGCATCAGCAAACTTAAAAGATCGGTTACCACGAGTCAATTTTCATTCAATTCCCTTGCTCTGTCAGCATTTCTTCTGTAAGATGCTCATTTTCCCCCAGAGTTTTTGTGTTTACACATACATTGTAGAAGTAGAATTTTGTTCATTGATTTTGCACTGAACATTGGCCTTGACAGAAATATGTATCAAAAAAAGATTGTCTTGATAGCAATATGGATTTGGCTTTAATTATTAGGTGATGGTTGGTACTTGGTAGTTAACATCAGCCTCTTGTAAGTTGTAACAGACTCTTGTTGTAATGTAACACTTCCTATCACTTTACTTTAACTGCACTATTCTCCATCTTCAATCTCAACTCAACTTAACTTTTGGTTCTTTTCGGCCTTTATCGCCTCTAATTGCATCAGAGTAATATTTGAATTTTGTGTTAATGTTTGTTTAAACTATCTAAGCTATTTTATGTTCAATTATTAGTTTTTAAAATTAAAAATAATTTTTAAAAAATTTGACAAGAACATGACCATTTGTTATACTATGAATTAGGTGCACTTTGCAATATATTTAACTGTAGTTGACATATTATGTACATTTTACATAATCTTAATGTTAATTTAGACTTAGAGTACACAATTGACTTGGTTCATGATATAATTTGCGAAACATATTGGGGTGGGTTAGCATATTCTAGGTTCACTCATTTGGCAGGCCCGACCAAATTTTGACAGTATAATATGTAGATTCATCATATCTATATTGCTATATTTGGGTTGCATTATTGCTATCTATTCTATATATCAAT
The DNA here is from genome assembly GCF_003576645.1 of Ipomoea triloba. Taxonomy (NCBI): domain Eukaryota; kingdom Viridiplantae; phylum Streptophyta; class Magnoliopsida; order Solanales; family Convolvulaceae; genus Ipomoea; species Ipomoea triloba. Next base: position 6,543,377 of record NC_044917.1, on the reverse strand, counting down.
ATATGCACTAACTTTTTCGGACCACACTGCCTGGGCTGTATGATTGAACATAGACTCCACAGGTTTATTGGTATGACAATTCTTGGATTCCAACCCAATACTCAACAATATTAACCCAACACTCATCTGCCCAAATGTCCATAGGCAAATATTCATTATTAGGTTTTATGTATGATGCTGAACAATACTAATATTGATAGGAATCATAGGATCAATAATATCTGATGCAGCTTCCAGGGCTAGTATAACAGTTGATCACTTGATCTCAAGTTACTATCGTAGGCGACAGGGTAGAGGAGGTTAGAGCTGAGTAGGGTGTAGGTTGGGCTCCTTAATTGTGCCGTACAGTAAGGCGATGGACAAACTGAAAGACCGTTTATGGACATAAGCTGAAATATCTACGTATGTATTAAAAAATAATAATAATATGTTATGCAACCAGATCAGACATATGAACTGATTGCTTGGATTTTCTTTGTATCATCATAATTTAAATGTCAGCTAGCTCATATTGGATATGATATGATGTACAAGTAGAACAAACAACAGCAATACATTATACATAGAAACAAAAGTTGCGGTTGTTTTGGTTCAAGGGGCAACGTCGTGGTTAGCTGCTGTAGTATGGTTAAGAGGAAGGGAGGGGGGGACCCTAGAAGAAGGGGATGGAAGTAAGAAAGAGAGGTAGAGAAGATGTTGTTGCACTGAGCAATGATGGATAAGGACACAGCCATAAAATTGATAGGAGATGATACAAAACAAGGTAGGCTAGGCCGGGGTACATGGGTTCTGAAAATGATCCCACGTTATGCTCAAAACTGTACTGTACTGTGTAGTATTGCAGTCCCACTACCAGATAAGAGAAGAAGCCATTTCATTCTCAGCTCCATCCTTTGCCATGTGGCCATAACGTGCCCTTCTACCTTCCTCCTCTACTCAAATGTATGCCTTTACGTTAAAGTTATTGTGTAAATTAGATTGGAGTTAAGAATCTACACTACAAGTATAAGAATGAGAGGGAGGAGGTATACTGTGGATGTATTGATTGACTAAGGAGGTGGGACGTTCAACTGAATATAAAGTACATAAAAACGTGTCTAGTATACAATTAATTAGGTACGTTGGTCGGTTTGATATGAATTGATGCTAGTAGTCTGACTAATTACTACAAGACAATAGTAAATAAGAGACTTAGAAAATCATATGATCTTTCAATTAGTTAAGTGATGTTTATTTATACTTGAGGTCTACGCGTCTAGCTTGTTAGAATGATGATTTGTGACAAGTGAGATCAAGCATGTTCCTAATGATAGAGAAGGGTAATGAATTAGTATGCTAACTGGTCCATCAAACGATGAATTAGCTTGTAGGATCTAGCTAGTTTACCAACCTGTTAGGTGTAGACCTTCCCATTTAAAAGTCTTGTCAATGGGTCAGAAAGTGTTAGACATGTACGATATAGGAACTAACATTTAATGTTTTGGGCATTGATTTATGATTAAATAGATATAATAAATAAGTGTTTGATTTATTTTATTGTAGCTTAGTTAATATTTGATATTATTCCGTACAATATTCTTAATTATTCATTTTTAAGAGTTAAAAATATGAGTGACGAAGAATTAATAAATGAAGTATTGTAAAGTTATTTCTAGTCATATGAATTCTAATTGTGTATTAGAATTCTAATAAGGCTAGCACATTGTCCATGATGACTCTCATGTCATTTTGTATGAAATACGAAGAGCATACATGATTATTTTAGAGACTAAGAAAAAGAGTTTGATGCTTCCGCGGTGCTTGTATGAATATTTTCAAACAAAAAGATTCTAACAAATTGAACTCCTTGAACTATTTTATTAGACTTATTATTATCAAGTTAATTAAACTATCCTATAACTCTATCAATTACTTGCTCCAAAAAAGTAACTCTATCAATTACAATACTATTTAATTTCTGCCTTAAAATTCACATATTATATTTACTAAACATCATTTTATTTCATTATATTTATATATATATATATATATATATATATATATATATATATATATATATATATATATATATATATAGTAGTCAGCGTTATATTATACTATATTGTTGTGTTTCTTTCGAAGGACCTATGATATGGTTTGATGTGGTGATGAAAACGATGGGTTCTGACTTCTGAGCATGCAGGAGCAGAGCTTCCATTATCATTGCTTCTCCAATAACACTCCAACAAACATTTAATTCGCCCGTCCTTTCCTATCTTTTATGCTTCGGATATTAAGGAAAAGATTTGTACAATAATAACAATATTAAAAGTAATTCATATTCTAATGTTATAAAAAATCTGTTCCCAACCTCCATACAAACATTGCTACGTTTAGCTTCTCAAGTTTCCCTTCTTTCATGCCCTATGTATACTCTCACGTGCTCTCTCAGTGTCTCGGACCTTTCGCATTTAATTTGATACTTTCAAAACTGAATTATTGAATTGGATGGTCCGAATGGATGTGAATATTACATCTATGAAAGTTTTTTATTTTTAAATAAAGCAATAATTTGTCAATTACATGTATTGTGATGACATCTCAGTTACCATTTCAAATGTGTGGTGTATTTTAAAAAATAAAATAATAATTTTACTTTTGTTATTTATGAAAATATTATTATTTTTATTTATAATGTTCGAAATTTATATTATTCAATAATATAAAATTTTACTTAAAATTTATTGTTGTTTTCCTTGTTCTTATAAATGGTGTTTTTCTCCTTGTTGAGATAAAAGTAAAATTTAGAGCAAATTGCCATTTTGGTCAGCTGACTATAGGGGTCCTATTAATTCTAGTCCACGACTTTCAAAAGTGTTAATTGCATACCATGACTTTTCAATTTGTATCAATTTTGAACACTCCGGTGAAATTTCCGGCCAAATGTCGCCGGATTTTCTTAATCCCACCGATTTGGCTTAATACTATGGGCAAAAATGTAATTTCCTAAACCCAAAAAAACCCAACCCAAACCATATATCCCTAACCCGGTTCGATGCTTTGACCTAAGTCAAGCCCCCCTTTTCCTAAGTCGTAATTGAATCTGACCGAAACAACGAAGAAAGGGGAGAAACCAACCCTAAATTACGACCCTAATCCACGACCAACAACGAAGAAAGGGGAGAAGAGACAAGTCGCGAAAGCAGAGGAAATCGAAGAAGGAAGGAAGAAATCGGAAATTAACCCTAATCCACGACCATCAACGCATCAACGCTCGCTGAACAGGGCATTGGAATGGCTACTTCGTCTTCTACGGCCAACACTCTCCAAACAAGTAAGACTGTGTTGTATTTGTTTTTTGGGAAAATATGCAGAAAATTGCATCTTTCATACTCCTTCTGGCTTTAAGAGTACATATTTAGTGTGTGTGTACAATATGGTTTAAATAAGTAGTATTGTGTTGATGCTGTGTTTGGTGTATGCTTTATATATGCTGAGACTACATGTGGGAACCAATGCTTGTATAATTGTGTTAGAGTAAACATTTCTTTTTCATAAAATTACTTGTGGGGACCAATGTTTTTAAAGTTGTGTTTGTGTTCTCTGTATATGGTTAAATATAGGGCTATGTGGGTCCAGTATGTTTAACTTTATGTTGATATGTCATGTGCATATATTGGAGTGTGGAGTTAGAAATTCTGACCATGTGCTTTTACTTTGTTCAATTACTATTTGGGTGTTTTTCAGGAAATTCACTTGGCCCTTTTTCTGTGTGTCTGTTTCATAATGGAATTATAAGTAGGCAAGGTGAATGGAAGTATATGGGGGGTGATGTAGAATTATATGAAAGAGTGGAGGCAAAGGATTTGTGTATGGAGTTCTTTATGGATAGGGTAAAAGATCTAGGGTATTGTGACATAGGAGCATATATTTATGATGTTGATGGTAAAGGTGTCGTGACTTTACTGCAAACAGAGAATGATGTAGCAAACTGTTTAAGTCATGCACAGAATGAAGGGCAGACAATAGAGATATGGGTTGAAACAATGGATTTGAATGACTTTATTGAAGTTGATGTAGTTCAATCTGAGGGTGAACAGGAAAGTGAGTATGAGATTGAGGTTGAGTGTTTGAACAAAGATGAGAAGGGTAGTAAGGGTGTTAATGTTGAGCATGCTAGTAAGGTTGATAAGGCTTAGCAGGCTGTTAAGGATGATGGATCTGAGCAGGGTGTTAAGGTTGCTAAGGCTGAGTTAGGGGAAGACAGAAACAGAGACAATGAGGGAAAGGGTGAAAGGAAAATACACACATTGGATGAGATAAACTTCTCAGATGATGCCTCATTAGTGGATTCTGACAGTGATGCTGACAGTAAGTGGACTGTTTTTAGACCTGCAACTGACATGCAAGATCCACATTTTACATTAGGCATGACTTTTGCATCCAAGCAACAATTTAGGGAAGCAGTTACAAACTATGGTTTTAAAAATGGCAAAGACATTCGGACTGTGCGCAATGAGAAGAATCGAGTTGTAGTTGAGTGTTCACAGGCTGGTTGCCCTTGGAGGATAGGGTTGAGGAAACTTACCAACTCACTGTCTTGGAGGATACTTTACCTGGTTGATGAGCATGAAGGTTGTTCTTGGGTTTGGGAGAACTCGATGGTCAAAGCTAGTGTGATTGCAAAGAGGTGGTCCAAGGAATTAAAGGACCATCCAGACTGGATGATGAGAAAATTCAAAGACAGTGTTTGCAGTAAGGAGGGGTTCTATGTTAGTGATCAACAAGCCTATAGGGCAATTTGGAAGGCAAGGAAACAAAGAAAAGGTGATTATAGGGCAATTTGGAAGGCAAGGAAACAAAGAAAAGGTGATGATGAGGACAACTTCAAAAAGCTTTGGAGCTATTGTGCTGAAATATCAAGGACAAACCCAAAAACTTCTTGGTTTGTCAAGACTAGTGACTTGCTAGAAGGTGGGCAGGAAAGATTTCTAAGGATGTACGTTTGTTGGGAAGCTAGCAAACAAGGTTTCAAGCATTGCAGACCCCTTATAGGATTGGATGGATGTCATTTGAGGTGTTCAACAGGTGGAATGTTACTNCCCCTTATAGGATTGGATGGATGTCATTTGAGGTGTTCAACAGGTGGAATGTTACTGACTGCTGTATCGGTTGATGCTAATGACAGCATATTTCCCCTTGCATATGCTATAGTGGAAGGTGAGAAAAGAGAGTCTTGGAGTTGGTTTCTTAAATACTTGAAGGAGGACATGGAGATAACTGCAGAAGTTGAGGAGCAGTTCTGTTTTATCAGTGATAAACAAAAGGGCTTGATGCCAGCATTTGTTGAAGATTTACCAAGGGTGGAACACAGGTATTGTGTGAGGCACCTCCATGCTAATATGAAAGTGGCAGGATTTCAGAGCAAAGCACTCAAGGATGCTTTTTGGGCTTGTGCTAGAGCAACAACAAAGAATGGGTTCCTTAAAGGTTTGAGTACATTTAGGGCATTAGATGAGCAGGCATATCAGTGGTTAGGTGACAAAGATCCCAAGGAATGGTCTAGATCCCACTTCTCAACACACACACATTGTGACATAATGGTAAATAATATTTGTGAATCTTTTAACTCAACTCTACTTCCTGCTAGGGACAAGCCAATTTTAGAATGCCTTGAAACTATTAGGAAAATGTTAATGTCCAAATTTTTTGAACAAAGAACAAAGGCAGCTAATTGGAAGACACAAATATGTCCAGCAATTCTTGGCAAATTGAAGCATATTGAGAAGGAGGCAGCAGGTTACTTGGCTACACAATGTGATTTTTTTAAGTTTGAGGTGAGACAGCTATATGGAGATCAACAAGAGGTGGACTTGGAGAAGAAAATGTGTTCTTGTAGGAAGTGGGATCTGACTGGGCTACCTTGGAAGCATGCAGTGTGTGCTATTTGGAAGAAGTATGGAAAGGGGGCAGTCCATGACTTTGTCCATCCATGTTATTCCAAGGAAACATATTTGAAGATATACAGTGGTTCCATTAACCCTATGTCTAGGCCTGATGAGTGGCCTGTCACTAGCAGGAGTCCCCCACTTCCCCCTGTCTATGCTGCTAAGGTTGGGAGGCCTAAGAAGCTAAGAAAAAGATCTGCCGGTGAGGAGGAGCAGAAGTTGAGTCAAAATGGAATTACTGTGTCAAGAAGACACATCCAACTGCACTGTGGTCTGTGTAGGCAACCTGGGCACAATGCAAGAAAATGTCCATCTGTTCCATCTATTCCAATTGAAAAGGTAATATTAAAAATGCAATTCAAATGTATTTCCCATTGTTTACTTTGAATGTAGTCCACTAACAGTTTTCTATTGATTTGAAGAATACAAAGAAAGTGAAGCCAAGTACTAAGAAGCAGCAGCAGCAACCAGAAGGATCTAAACTTGGGCAGCAGCAGCAGCATGTTAATCTTGGGCAGCAACAGCAGCATGAAGGAGCTAATGAAGGAGATAATGAAGCACCAAATCTTGGCCAGCAGCAACAGCATGAAAACTGTGATATTGAGCAGCAGCAGCAACATGAAGGTCTAAGCATGGAAATGGAAGGATTTGGTCTTAGCCAAGAGCAGCAAGAGGAAGAACTCATTCTCCCTACTGTGAGCACCAATAAGATGACAAACAAACAAAAATCCAACCGTAAGAAGCCGTACTATACCCGGAGCAAGACCACCATGAAGTCCAAATTTGTTAATACCACTGATGACCCTATCAACCTTGACTGAATCAAGGTTTAGACTAAGACTTTGAATGGTTTTTGTAACTGTCATGATGTATCTAGTAGTTGTGAATGTATTTAACTGACATTAACCTTTTTGGTATCCAAATGGCAATCTAGTTTGGATTTGTATTCTGGATAAAAGTGCTTTGAATGTACATTACAGTGAATTACAATGAATTGGCAGTCTAGCTTTTTGGTATCCATTGGCAGTCTAGTTTTTTGCTTTGAATATACAGTGAATGAATGGCATTGTGCTTACTGCTTGGTTAATGAATTTGGCATTNCCCCTTATAGGATTGGATGGATGTCATTTGAGGTGTTCAACAGGTGGAATGTTACTGACTGCTGTATCGGTTGATGCTAATGACAGCATATTTCCCCTTGCATATGCTATAGTGGAAGGTGAGAAAAGAGAGTCTTGGAGTTGGTTTCTTAAATACTTGAAGGAGGACATGGAGATAACTGCAGAAGTTGAGGAGCAGTTCTGTTTTATCAGTGATAAACAAAAGGGCTTGATGCCAGCATTTGTTGAAGATTTACCAAGGGTGGAACACAGGTATTGTGTGAGGCACCTCCATGCTAATATGAAAGTGGCAGGATTTCAGAGCAAAGCACTCAAGGATGCTTTTTGGGCTTGTGCTAGAGCAACAACAAAGAATGGGTTCCTTAAAGGTTTGAGTACATTTAGGGCATTAGATGAGCAGGCATATCAGTGGTTAGGTGACAAAGATCCCAAGGAATGGTCTAGATCCCACTTCTCAACACACACACATTGTGACATAATGGTAAATAATATTTGTGAATCTTTTAACTCAACTCTACTTCCTGCTAGGGACAAGCCAATTTTAGAATGCCTTGAAACTATTAGGAAAATGTTAATGTCCAAATTTTTTGAACAAAGAACAAAGGCAGCTAATTGGAAGACACAAATATGTCCAGCAATTCTTGGCAAATTGAAGCATATTGAGAAGGAGGCAGCAGGTTACTTGGCTACACAATGTGATTTTTTTAAGTTTGAGGTGAGACAGCTATATGGAGATCAACAAGAGGTGGACTTGGAGAAGAAAATGTGTTCTTGTAGGAAGTGGGATCTGACTGGGCTACCTTGGAAGCATGCAGTGTGTGCTATTTGGAAGAAGTATGGAAAGGGGGCAGTCCATGACTTTGTCCATCCATGTTATTCCAAGGAAACATATTTGAAGATATACAGTGGTTCCATTAACCCTATGTCTAGGCCTGATGAGTGGCCTGTCACTAGCAGGAGTCCCCCACTTCCCCCTGTCTATGCTGCTAAGGTTGGGAGGCCTAAGAAGCTAAGAAAAAGATCTGCCGGTGAGGAGGAGCAGAAGTTGAGTCAAAATGGAATTACTGTGTCAAGAAGACACATCCAACTGCACTGTGGTCTGTGTAGGCAACCTGGGCACAATGCAAGAAAATGTCCATCTGTTCCATCTATTCCAATTGAAAAGGTAATATTAAAAATGCAATTCAAATGTATTTCCCATTGTTTACTTTGAATGTAGTCCACTAACAGTTTTCTATTGATTTGAAGAATACAAAGAAAGTGAAGCCAAGTACTAAGAAGCAGCAGCAGCAACCAGAAGGATCTAAACTTGGGCAGCAGCAGCAGCATGTTAATCTTGGGCAGCAACAGCAGCATGAAGGAGCTAATGAAGGAGATAATGAAGCACCAAATCTTGGCCAGCAGCAACAGCATGAAAACTGTGATATTGAGCAGCAGCAGCAACATGAAGGTCTAAGCATGGAAATGGAAGGATTTGGTCTTAGCCAAGAGCAGCAAGAGGAAGAACTCATTCTCCCTACTGTGAGCACCAATAAGATGACAAACAAACAAAAATCCAACCGTAAGAAGCCGTACTATACCCGGAGCAAGACCACCATGAAGTCCAAATTTGTTAATACCACTGATGACCCTATCAACCTTGACTGAATCAAGGTTTAGACTAAGACTTTGAATGGTTTTTGTAACTGTCATGATGTATCTAGTAGTTGTGAATGTATTTAACTGACATTAACCTTTTTGGTATCCAAATGGCAATCTAGTTTGGATTTGTATTCTGGATAAAAGTGCTTTGAATGTACATTACAGTGAATTACAATGAATTGGCAGTCTAGCTTTTTGGTATCCATTGGCAGTCTAGTTTTTTGCTTTGAATATACAGTGAATGAATGGCATTGTGCTTACTGCTTGGTTAATGAATTTGGCATTGTGCTTTGAATAGATAGTTCATTACATTACCAAAAGGACAGTACATTACATTACCAAAAGGATAGTTCATTACATTACCAAAAGGACAGTACATTACATTACCAAAAGGATAGTTCATTACATTACCAAAAGGACAGTACATTACATTACCAAAAGGATAGTTCATTACATTACCAAAAGGACAGTACATTACATTACCAAAAGGATAGTTCATTACATTACCAAAAGGACAGTACATTACATTACCAAAACGATGTATATTACGTACTAGCACAATATTTACTACCAACCAAAAGTACAGATATTACAATGAACCATTTCACCCACTTCAATAGTTTGCCATGTTCCTTACTAGCTTTAACCTTCATATTTAGTGTTCTTATTTCTTCATCTTGCCTATTAATGCGTTTTAGCAATCCTGGGATTATTCTCTTCGAACGATAGCACATTGGAGGATCATACCAATCCACGAATCCGCAGCCCACCCGACCCTGTATTAACAATTTCAAAAAAGAAAAAAAACAAGCCAAAAATAAAGGTCTACTGGTAATACATTTATACAATTTTAACCAAAAAATGTAATTACTTACAATACTACCACAGCATTGCCAAAACCTCCGACCCGGATTGTCATTTGTCCATGAGGTTCGAATCGTTAATTGATGCCCACATCTACAATGGATGATTGGGAACTTTTCCCCAAATTCATAGTACGAATTACTGATGATTGGGAACTTTTCCCCAAATTCATAGTACGAATTACTCGAAGAAGAAGAAGAAGAATGGAAATTACTCATTGCTAGGTAGGAAGAAGAAGAAGAAGAATGGAAATTACTCATTGCTAGGTAGAGAGTCCACTAGATGGAGAATGGCGCTGATCTTCGTATTTAGAGAGTCCACTAGATGGAGAATGGCGCTGATCTTCGTATTGCTTCTCGCTAGCCCTGCTTTGTTCTTCTGCTTCTCGCTCACGAGGTCACGACAGTTTGGGATTGGGATGATAGGTTTCTCTAAAACATAGGACAAAGCATCGAACCGGGTTAGGGATATATGGTTTGGGTTGGATTTTTTTGGGTTTAGGAAATTACATTTTTGCCCATAGTATTAAGCCAAATCGGTGGGATTAAGAAAATTCGGCGACATTTGGCCAGAAATTTCACCGGAGTGTTCAAAATTGATACAAATTGAAAAGTCATGGTATGCAATTAGTACTTTTGAAAGTCGTGGACTAGAATTAATAGGACCCCTATAGTCAGCTGACCAAAATGGCAATTTGCTCTAAAATTTATTATAAACAAAAATATTATACAACCATGAACTATGACCAAAAGAATAAAAATGATAAAATTTTATTTCGGACATATATGCTTATATTGTGGATGAAGGTCCACGTAGCAAAATCTGGCAAATTATGCTATGAAATCAGGTTCACCTTGCAAGGTGGACCCGAGTCTATATTCACAATTTTATAACTCTATGGACTATGCTCACAATTTTAGAATTCTATATTCATAATTTTAGATCTCAAACACTCCAACTTATTAAAATCAATTAAATAAGTACACTTTACCAATAACCAACATGTTACCAGTAAAATTAAGATTCATATCGTTATTGACCACTACTGAGTACCGTTGGTTGTCGTTTTTGATAAAATATTCTCGTCATTCACAAAAAGGCTACCAAATCGACCGAACTGGATGCCTCCTTGTTTTAGGAAGGTGACCAGTATGGTGACCTTCTTCATGCGACCAATGATCGTTCACCAGTCGTAGGTGGTGAATATCATTGTCGAAACTACATTAATCAGTTATTTGGTCCAAATGCACTAAAATGACAAGTTAAAATGTTTAATTCAACTTTCAAAAATTTGAAGAACTAATTGCTTTCTCAAGTAAAGTTTACTGACCTAAACCATTTTTCCTTATTTATATAATATTTTTTAACAAAAAAATTATTATAAACAATGTTATAAAACCATTGATTAGCATTATCTTATATTTTTTTAATGAAAATCTTTTCACAATTTGCAGCCGTTTAAATTAGGTGAGAAGCAATATAATTATCAATCTTTTTGTTACTTGTGATTAAAGACAAAGTTTAAATACTCTATATTTCCTTGATTGTCATGGCATTAGGTAAGAAAAAATAAGGATATAGCAAGAAATGAAGTTTAGCCTATTTATATTATTAAAATATTCTTACACTTTTAGAATATAATACTCTATCACATCTATAAATAAACTTCATTATCATATCTTTATGACGATTTTATCTTTATAATTACCATCGTTTTCTCTACATTACAATCTAGTACGAATAATTTTAACGCACTTTCAAATTACTATTATGAAAAATTATAATAATTCTCTATATTATAAGCTATCAAACTTGAAATATATTTACACTATTATGAAATTTTTCAATAACTTATAATTTGTTGGAGTAATTTGGATGTTTATTACTCCGTATTAAAGTATTACATAGTATTATTTTTATAGCTTGGGAGTGGTCTAAGATTAACCTCAACTCATCAAGATTATTACTTGCTAAGTGAGGTGGCAACAAAAAAAAAATTATTTCTTTTATTACCACGGTGAGTTGAAAGCTTCCTAATTTAGCAAGCTTTCTACCCACTAGTTTTACTTGTTGCTAAACATGGCACAAAAGTTGCTTTTTAAACATTTTATTGGTATTATATGTATTTATTTATTGAAAAATATATGAATTTAAAATTGTAATGTGAATATGGAATTGTTTTTTAAAGTGAGAGAGTATTGTAGAGATGTAAGGAAAATAGTAAATTAATTTTAAATTTAATGATGTGGATATCGACCTATTTTTTAAAGTGAGATATACTTGGAGGATAATATCCTAAAGTTTAAGGCATTGCCATTTAAAAAAAAAAAAAAAAAAAAAAAAAAAAAAAAAAAAAAAAAAAAAAAAAAAAAAAAAAAAAAAAAAAAAAAAAAAAAAAAAAAAAAAAAAAAAAAAAAAAAAAAAAAAAAAAAAAAAAAAAAAAAAAAAAAAAAAAAAAGTTTAAGGCATTAGTGCATTACCCAGTTCAAAAAGCTGAGTTTACTTCTTAAAAGGTTGTAAAATAGGTGTTTAGGCAGCAGGATTCCCTAACTCTGTTTCATTAAACTAAGAGAAAGCTAACTAATTACCAATATGTTGGGCTATTGTAGCCTCTAGCCCCTAGCCCGGCCCAATATTTTACTCTTTTTGTCTTAGCTGTAATTCACGATATAATACGGCCCAAAAAAGTCAGAGTGCTAAACACGTGGCCACCTTGGCTGCCAAATCAGCAAATCATACAGTATTTATCTATTTGAGCTGCTAGCCACGTGCCACGTGGTGACCACTTCACTCACGGGTGAAGTGTCACCCAAGAAAGCTACTCCTCACTGTTTCAATGGTGGAGGTTAGCGCAGCGGATCCTATCTCTCTCCCTCGGTGGGGCCCTCAATGCTGACCTGGCATGATGGAGGGGATAGCTGGATCATCATTCCACGCCCCTGCCACCTTTGGACGATAGCTACCCCTCTGCCGTCACTCCGTCACTTTCGTCCGTCTGACAACCGTCAGAATTGACGGCACCACCCTGAACGCCAGGGTGCACTCTGCTGACGGCGTTAGCTGTAACTGTTATCTGCTTAGCTGGATTCCACAGTTAAAACGTAGGCTTTCCAGAAGGGCCAGCTGGCACAACACATGGCCAGCAGGTTCTGTCGAGACTGCGGGGTTCAAATTTACTGATTCGCCCCTCATTCTTCACTAAAATTACCTCTCCTCATGTTAGGGAATTGACACATTCTCGACGGCACCAAAAAAGCAATTTTTTCCCTGTTAAAATCATTACATAATTTAAGTATTTTAAATCAGCTGTCTCTAACAATGATAATAATTTAAAAAAAAAAAAAACATAATTAGTAAATTATAGCAAAGAATATAAAATATCAGAAATAATATTGTAATAAAAAAGTGATACATTAAAATTTTACGTAATACTATTCCTGGTCACTCTTAACATGTCAATCAATCAAAATTGATTTAATTCTTTCATTTATTTTTAGAGTAAGAGAGATTATCATTCTTAAATTTGGATTTAAAAATAACATTATAATAAGAGAAACAAAATCATGTTGGATTTTTTTTTTTTTTTTTACTTTGCTTTAAAGGGTTTCCATCTCTAATTTACAACAAAAAAGCCAAACAAATATAGCTTTTCAATTTCATAAAGCAAAAGCAATTAAAGTCGTTCTTTTCTCCACTTTGCGTATTCTTTTCTGTTTCGCCACGGCTAATCATTATACGTACAGATATATTAATTTTAATTTTATATTATAATTTCAAGTTTCAACCATTTTTTTTTTTGTATTACCATTATTTCTTAACAATTATATTTCTTCAGTTTATTATAAAAAATAAAAGGAGATACAATAATAGTTTTGAATAAGAATAAATTTTACTTTCGGCCATTTGATTATTATACATAAATCACATTTGATACTCGATTATTAAAATTTTATAATTAGGTACATAATTATTTAACTTGTATCACATTTGGTTCTGCTTTCCAATTTTCCAGTCAACTATTGCTGAAAGCCTGAAAGTGCTCCTCCCGGAAGAAGCAAATGCAAAGCTCCTTCTAAAAGTACTCCTTCCTGAATGAGGACTTTTGACAATAGTTGACCAGAAAAATAGACTGTGGAATCAAATGTGATACTAATTATATAGTCATACACTTAATTAGAAAATTTTACTAATCAATGACAAATGTTATTCATGTATAATAGTTTGGAGATTAAAAGTAATTTTTTTTTTTTTAATAAATAAGGTTTCGAGATTCGAACCTTATAAAGAGATAAGGCATGAGGGAATTCAGGTTTGACCGAAACTACAATGAGTATAGTCCAAAGCATGGAGAGAATTTGGGTTCAATTATAGGTTTGTTTCTAATTTATATAATGGGAAAGGTATGAAATTTCAAACTCAAACAGTGAGTTTTGTTGTTTGAAGGCGTATGGTGGTCACTGGTCAGAATGTAGGAAATTCCAAACATTTGTTTCTTAAGATATATTATATTGTGCGTTGTCCAAGGTTGTACTCCTAACTTTGTTAAGAGCATTTAGGTGTATAATTAAATATAATATAAAGTATCTCCACCCTTCTCACATTGCATAAGAGGTGAAAAATAAAATAAAAATATAATTCTATACAATATATAAAATACTATCATAAGGTGTTGTAAAAGTGTTCAATACATACACATACCGAATGTATGTATATGTTTACAATTCTTTATTACCTTGTCATATTGTATGTCATGCTTATGAAATGCATATTTAGATAACATGTTTAATTGTAAAATATTGAGAGTTAGTACCCAATATAGTCCTCGACTATAGTGATTTTACTCAATTTAGTATTCGACTTTGATGGTTTTATACAATTTAGTCACTTATTAAAAAAATTGTTAGTTGACTGTTAGAAATAGGGTTCTAATGATAATTTATCATTCTTCATCCCATTTGGAATGATTCATTCTTCTTCCCCTTATTAAAATTCACGCATAAATGTAAATTTTTGTAACAAATCAACTTCAACCTTAAATAAATAAATACAAAGTAAATAAATATTTGGGTACGAAGATTTACATTTCTGCGTGGATCTTAATAAGGGGATGAAGAAGGAATCACCCCATATGGGATGAAGGATGAGAAATTATCATTATGACCCTATTTCTAACTGTTCACTAACAAAAATTTTAAAAAATGACTAAATTGGGTAAAAACATCAAAGTCGGGGACTAAATTGAGCACAAAAAGTCATTTAGGATTAAATTGAGTAAAATCACTATAGTCGATGATTATATTGGGTATTAACTCAAAATATTGAATACTACTTTAAGTTGGAGATTAATATATATGCATTATTTATTTAAACGTTTTTTAATGTTTATTTTTAAAAAAAAATTATAAACGGGGTGGGAATTTTCCGTCCCCGAATATAATAATCCTCTTGGGGATGGGGATGGGGAGATTTTTCCCTTCCCCGGTGGGATAGGAATAGGGACGGGGAATGGGGAAGAAAGTCGAGGGCGGGGATGGGGTATGTCTCCTGCCCCCACCCCACCTACTCCGTTGACATCCCTAATTAATAGTACACTTTCTTACAAAAATCATTCTTTAATAATCACCATTAACGTATCATATTTTATTATATTGTTTTTATATTTGATTAATACATGAATTGAATTCTTTATTAACTCATAATATGGTTTTTTTTTTTTTTTAAAATAACTCATTATATTGTTTTTATATTTGATTAATACATGAATTGAATTCTTTATTAACTCATAATATGGTTTTTTTTTTTTTTTTGAAAATAACTCATAATATGGTTAGTTACTCAAGTAACTAATACTTTTTTAAAATTGCCTAGACCTTGTAGTCTAGTGGAACCAAGTTGTATTCCTATATGAGAGGTTGTGAGTTTGAGTCTTAGTGGGAGTGTTTAATTTAAATTATTATTTAAATATTTTGAGTAATAAAAGTATAAATAGTTAAATACTGCTAAATTTATTTAAATATAAAAATTGGATTACATATTTTTTAATATAATAAGAAAGATAATTCTGAAGAAGTAAGGGAGATTCTAGATTAATTAGAGAAACGTGTGAGATTACGAGCGGTATAAAGCCGCGTAAATAATTATGTTTGAACTAGTTTGACATAATTTGTTGATAATACGCATGAGAATTAACATGTTTGGTTACCTTTTTTAAACCGCGTGAGCGTGAGTCGTGACATAGGAATACAAAGGAGAAAATAATGAGAGAAGGGTAAATGACTATGGAAGAGTGGATGACAACAGATGTTGACAAGGATAATATAAGCTATATTTCAATTTAAAAATTTGCATTTCCGTACGGTACTTAGTGTTTTTTTTTTTTTAAATACAACGAGACTAATTTAGATTTAATACAAATTTCACCCACAAAGTCTTATTACCAAAAAAAAAAAAAAAAAACAATACATATATACAGGCTTACCAAGTATTTTAAGGTAGTGTTGGGTTAATCTAATCCAATTTCAATTAATTAATCATGCACATGTGGACACTTTTTAATAATATAATTTTTTTTTTTGAATATAAAAGTTTTTAAAAATGGTGATTGACTATGTAAAATATAGTCATTTGATCATTTCCAACTTCACATATCCAAATAGAACGCAAAATATTGCCTTTTTTTTTTTTCTGGGTTGGGTGGGAGTGGGGATTAGAAGGAAGGGAGGAGACATCCAAAACATATGAGCTATGTTTGGCAAACCTAACTGAAAAGATAGTGAAAGATGAAAAGTGACTGAAAACTGAAAAGTTATAAGCTCGAAGCTGAAATCTGAAGAGATGTTAAGCTAGTTGTTATGCTTAAAAGTGTTTGGTAAAATTAGCTTTTTGATAAGCTGATAAATGTAAAAAGACTGAAAAAGACATTTTCATACAATTTAAATAGTTTTAAATTTAAATATGTTTGTTTATATATTAAATATAAAATAGTGAAATTAATATATTTTAATAAAATATAAAGTAAGAATATATATTTGAAAACATATAAAGTAAAACAAAATATTTATAATTCATAAGACATACAAAAATCAATGTTCAAACACAAATGTTAAATTGAAATTACAACTAAACATATTGAAGAGAAAAAGTTAAAAAGGTTTAGCCAAAAAGATAAGAAAGAGGGTTAGAAAATCACTTCGAACAATCGGACTTAAAAACAAATCGTCTTGCAACAGTATAGGTTGCCATATTAGCTGATGGTTTTGAAAAAGATAAAAACACATGAGTGAACTCACTCAATAATTTTTTAATATCATTCAAGATCAAATGAAAAGAAGATTCTCCTCTAATATGAGTAATGCTTTGAACAAACCTATCTTTACTTGGATATTATCCATGTACAACATTAGTTGTTAGTTGGACTGTTCCGTTGACTATGTGTGATTTACTGATTTCACGATTTTTTTTTATTTTTTATTTACTTTACTTTCTTCAATATGTCTTGATAGAGAATATACTCCGAGTATACCGCTCTACTAATAATATATGTATGTTCGGTATACTGTACGGGTATTGAGCTTATATAAATGGTCTTAGTCCTTCATTTTAAGGAGCTTTTTCCACTTCCTAAAGGTTGGACCTTCTCTCTTGACTCTCGCTCGCTCTAGATACCACTCTCACATAATTCCTCCCAAATCTCTCTAAATTATTCAATTATAACAGTGAATAGGGAGGCTTATGGAGTGGATTTCCAACCATCTTCTCTCTATATTACTACGTATCTTTTATATTCAATTTCATACATTTACCAGAGATTTTCCTACATATTCTACACGCGCAAATGAGATTGAAAGAATTAACCATATCATGTCTTAATTACGATTTTGTAACTTCAAATATCTGGATCGATTATAATCCTGCTCATGATACTCCAACCTCTATATTCATAGCTTTTTTGCTGTATCGTTAGTCGTTGTCACCCCCACCCTCCCCCTTCCTCCCCCAAATCTTCTGGTCGCCTCCTTCCTTCCCGTTAAATAAAAAAATATAAAAATAATTTTAGTGTATACTTCTCTCTCTCTTTATTTATTTATTTATTTTTATTTTAACCACTTGATATGATTAAAAATTTTAAAAACAAATTACTACAAACCTTATCTTTTTTCAGGAAGAGACACTAAAATTAACAACACCAAAAGGAATCTCAACAATTATATTAAGAAGTAGTTACAATAATTTATGTACACAAATATATATATATACACACACGGATCCACGTACTTAGTGTTTTTTTTTTTGTTTTTTTTTTTTTTTTTTTTTTTTTTTTTTTTTTTTTTTTTTTT
>NC_044917.1:6408688-6525193 GCF_003576645.1 Ipomoea triloba | reverse complement strand
GTTTTTTTTTTTTTTTTTTTTTTTTTTTGTTTTTGTTTTGTTTTTTTTTTTTTTTTGAGTACACGTACTTCGTTAAAGCAAACATTATTAGTTAGCAAACAAAAAGTTTTGACTGATTTTATGGCTAAGATCTCGCTTCTCCATTCTAGGGGCTTGCCATTAGTTGATATTCCTTCTTTGTTCCCTTCAAAAAACATTTTCGATAACAAACTTGGTAGCCCCTATTATAAGTTTTTTTCTTTTTCTTTTTCTTTTTAATCTTCCCCTCCAAATCATTATGGCGGTTTGGGTAGCGAAAGTTATTTGAGCATGAATGAAATTGAAATTTCATGAAAAAAATTTATTAAAAGATTAATTATATTGTTTGATTGTTGATAAAAAAATTACTTTTAATATTGATTATATTGTTTGGTTAGGTTTGAAATTGTACGAGATAATGAGTATAAAGAACAATATATCCATACACAACAATAACAACAACAATAGTAATAATAATGGTAGTTGAAAAAGTTCTATAAGGATAAATTGTCTTACTAATTTTTTATTGAAAACAAAATACTAAACGTGACTGCGTGAGCTATGGAAAACATTTTAAGATAACAACAAAGTTTTTAATGTACTAAACGGAAAAAATTCCAATTTTACTTAAATTTCTTTGAATTTTTTTCCCCATCCAATCAAACATCTCATTACAAAAAGATTTGCATTAACCACGACTACAGTATCTACAATATCAATGTCAAAGGAATCTGATATACAAATAATAAATATATTATATGGCAGAATTTTATTGCCATTTATAAATAAATTATATGATAATAATTAATAAAGATAACTCTAGGATGTAGTAAGGAGTTTATTACCAAAATGGTCATCGACTATTGCGAAATTACCAATTTGATCCTCAACAATTTTTCATGCCCAATTAAGGCCATCGACTTTGAAAAATTTAACCAATTTAGTCCTCCGTTTTTTTTTGCCGTTAAGCATCCGTTAAATAGGGACCGAATTGATAATTTTGCTATAGTCAAGGGACCAAATTGGTAATTATTTTTCACTAAAATGGTCCATTGACTGTAGAAAAATTAACAATTTAGTCCCGATTTAACGGCAAAATAAACGGAGGACCAAATTGGTTAAAATTTTCAAAGTCGAAGGACTTAATTGGGCACGAAAAATTGTCGAGCACCAAATTGGTAATTTCGCAATAGTTGAAAGACCATTTTGGTAATAAACTCATGTAGTAAGCAACAATATTTTGAATTTGTTTTTAATTTAAAAAAACGCCAACCACCCTCCTCCTTCATCTCCGGCGGAGAAAGAGAACGCCAACTGATCATCGTTGCCTTGGTCAGAAATTTGACCGTAAAATTTAACGAGATGACAAAATGTGATACAAATTGAATAGTCATGCATCAAATTTGAAAATATTAATAGTCAATGATTAAATATGATACAAATTAAATAGTTGTGTACTTAACTTAAAAAGTTTAATAGTCAAGAATTAAAATTGATATATGTATTATAATCGAGAAACTAAAAATGATATTTTAGTTATTTTCTATATTAAGAACAAGTAAATAGATAGATAGAGAGAGGTGTCTCGTGAAGCAGCAGGTGAAGAAGAAAAAGAAAAAAGAAGAGAAAATAAAAGGAAAAAAAAATCTCTCTCTGTCTCTCTTCCGCCGATACTCGCAATATCGCATTCATTCTTTGCTTCTGCCTTTTATATATCACGAGATCCCTATCTCCATTTTTCTTTCTCCTTTCTCATGTCTTCTTCAATGCCTCTCTTCTCCATTCTTTCACTTCCCTTCTTCACACATTGCTGCTGAACTCTCAGTGCTAATCGAGGAGGAAAACACTTATACTTTGTGTATATATATATTTATATAGTTATATTTGTTTGCCGGAGGGAAGGGTGGGTTTGAAATGCCGCATTCTCGGAGAGGGTCCGTGTCGGAGATTAGGATTGACGCGTTGAGCGATAGGTTGAGGAGTTCATTCGGGTCGGAAGTTAACAAGCCCGATTTCCGGGAGCTCGATCTGGGCTCGCCCGTTTCGCCTTTGCCGGGTCGCCGGAATGGGGGCTCTGCGGCGACTACTGCTACCACTACAACTACGACTACTACTAGTAGTAGCTCTAGTTCGTCCGGATCGGTTTCGGGCCGGGCCGGGCCGGGATTGGTGTCGAAGAAGTCAGATTCTAACAACTCCGGTGAGCTTTCGGGGTCGGCGGAGAGTTCACCGGCGACGCGCGGGTTTAGGCCGCGTCACGCGCGCTCTCACTCGGCTGGTGCGCCTTCTTTAATATACTCCGGCGCGTGCTCCGTCAACTCCCCGCCGTTGAGTACGCTTCCCACGGGGAATATCTGCCCCTCTGGAAAGATTCTGAAGACCGGTATGGCCAGCAAGGCCACTAAGACGGATGTTTTGGGGTCCGGCACCGGGAATTACGGCCACGGGAGCATAATGCGGGGCGGCGGTGGAGCGCCCAAAACCGCGGGCGCTGTAGGCGGCGGTACGGACGGGAGTGTCGCCATTGCCATGAATTCTAGAGGATTAATGATTGGCGGCGAGACAATGAAGAGAGGAATGCGGAGTAGTGATCCCGAGGAGATGAAAAGGCTAGGCAATGAGCATTACAAGAAGGGGAATTTTCATGAGGCTTTGAATCTTTACGAGAAGGCAATTGCGATTTTGCCTGGAAATGCAGCTTACCATTGCAACCGTGCAGCGGCATTGATTGGTCTAAAGCGGTTTACAGAAGCAGTGAGAGAATGTGAGGAAGCTATTAGGTTGGATCCGAAGTATATTAGAGCCCATCATCGCTTGGGATCTTTGTTTCTCAGGTAAGTCAAATGATGTTCCAATATTTGCTTCAAAGTTCAAATCTTTTATGTATGCTTTAGTATCCATTCTATCAAATTTCCATCTTTCTGTGAAACTTTTGTGGATTATTTGTTTTTCATTATATGTTTTTTTTGGGATTGATGGATTGGTTTTAGATTTTACTCGTTTACTTTGTGGATACAAATGTTGATTGTTTAAAATGTGGTGCTATTTGAACATTTGATCTGCATATGAGGTTGGTCTGTTGTTCTTCACTCTTTGCAAGATCTTGTTTGTTTGGGTGATCTTTTCATTTAATGGCTTTGATTGGTTGAATTTGTGGCAATTTTTACTGCTAGATATTCCTAGTGTTCTTCATCAATGAATCAATGATAGTGCTGTCCTTGTTTTTAATCTGGGTTGCAGTACATTGTACATTTTCTTTTTACTTCTCTGGATTCAGATCTCTATGTTCTTTTATTTTTCTATTAGTTTCTGCAACAACTTATGTGTAGGCTTTATTGTAGTCATATGGACTATGCAGTGTTTAGTAGATCATTACATTTGAGATTATTTACACAGTACTATATAGATCATTGGGTTCTTAGTTCTTTTGATTTAGTACTGGTAATATCTATGTAATTTTAACCTATTCGTGTTCAAAACTAGGATTTCTGCAGTTCTGCTTAATTCACTACAAGTAATTAATCATTGTAAATAAAATATCAATTTCACTATATTTCTTCTAGTTTTATCTGTATTTTGGAGTAGGTTTTCGAAAACTTCCTTGCTCATTTTGCATTTAGCTGTAAGCAACCTAATTCTTCTAAGGGTCACAGTGTAGGACAGGTTGAAAATGCCAGGAGGCACATTTGTCTTCCAGGGCACCAACCAGATCTTATTGAGTTGCAAAAGTTGGAGGCAGTGGAGAAGCATATAGGGAAATGCAATGATGCCCGGAAAGTTGGTGATTGGAGGATTACTTTGAGGGAAGCTGATGCTGCCATTGCTGCTGGAGCCGATGCATCTCCACAGGTAAGAATGTTGCTTTGCAGTGGCAAAAAGGTAATGCTTTGAGAGGTTATTCCGATGACTGATTAAGTGAAATTGAATTTGCAGCTATTTGCATGCCAAGCTGAAGCGCTTTTGAAGCTCCATCAATTGGACGATGCTCATTCAGTCCTATCAAACATTCCTAAAATGGAAGCATTGGCTGCATACTCCCAGTTAAAGATTTTTGGGATGCGCACTGAAGCATATTTGTTCTTTGTTCAAGCTCAAATTGAGTTGGCTCTTGGAAGGTGAGTTCAGAACTCTAAGCTTCTCAACAAATGGGTCTAAGAGTTCATCAGGAGCATGAGTATGGATTATGAATATTTGCAGGTTTGAAAATGCTATTGGAGCCATTGAGAGAGCATGGCAGCTTGAGTCTAAAAATATTGAAGTTTCAGATTTATTCAACAATGTGCGGTTGGTTAGCCGAGCTCGTAACCGTGGCAATGATCTGTTTAAATCAGAAAGGTTTACTGAAGCTTGTGCAGCTTATGGGGAAGGCCTCCGATATGATCCCTCAAATTCAGTTCTCTACTGCAATAGAGCAGCTTGCTGGTATAAGCTGGGGCAGTGGGAAAATTCTGTGGGTGATTGCAACCAAGCTCTCCGAATCCACCCCAGTTATACCAAAGCCCTTCTCCGAAGAGCTGCCTCATACATGAAGGTAATGCCCCCTTGTATATAGTACAACTTGGTAGAAATTATTTTGTTCTTTTCTATCTTCTATTATTCAGCTGCAACTTTTTAGTTTTTATGCAATTAAGAAGCTTCTAAATGTGGCTGACGAAATTGGCTTGGCTATAGCTTGAACGATGGGCTGAAGCTGCAAGAGATTATGAAATTTTGAAGAGGGAACTTCCTTATGACAATGAGGTTGCTGAATCTCTGTTTCATGCCCAAGTCGCACTGAAGAAATCTCGGGGGGAAGACATTTACAATATGAAATTTGGCGGAGAGGTCGAAATAGTTTCAGGTCTTGACCAGTTCAGAGCTGCAATTTCATCTCCTGGTAGGCTTTTACCCATATTGATTCTTGCATTGATTATTCTGTGGTGATCCCGAATTTACAGTAAGAATTTCAGGTGCATCTGTTGTACATTTTAAAACGGCATCCAATGTTCAGTGCAAACAGATAGCCCCATTCTTGGACACGTTGTGCACCAGATATCCATCAATAAATTTTCTCATGGTAAGGTATCATGCCCAATATTTTCTCTGTATTTATTGTGGGGATGCTTTAATATGGTTGTTGACTATGGCATACATTGAGTAGATTTTTTCTACTCGTTTACACATGCATAACATGTGAAAAGACAACACTAATGTCCCTCTGTTTGATTGAAGGTGGATGTGGAAGAGAGCCCTGCAATTGCTAATGCCGAGAATGTTAGAATTGTACCAACATTCAAAATTTACAAAAAGAGCAGCAGAGTGAAGGAAATGGTCTGCCCGAGTCCCGAGGTGTTGGAGTCTTCAGTGAGGCATTACAGTACTTAGTACTCGGTACTTGATTACATGCACTGGTGCTTCTTCACCTCTTCTCCTCGTATTCCCTCGTGCCCCCAAAATTACTGGGATCAGCTCCTCCCTGCATAATACTAGAATTACCTATTATTACCTGTGACATAATCAGACCTACCGAAAATAATCCCATTAGGAGCCATTTTGGCCTAAAGGCCAGTGGAATTCGGAGAAATAGTTTAGTACATTTTGCCCTTTTTACATTTTATTCATTCATGGTTCCACAAGTCTTCCTGTCCCCTTTTCTTTCTTCTTTGTAATTCTTTTCTTCTTTTTTATTCCCCGAAAATTTTCATATAGGCTGGCCTCTTCTTAGTACCTACCCCCATCTTCTCTCGTAAACGAGAGACATTGAAAGCAATATGTACAATTCATTACAATGGCCCTTTAGGTGGAAATGTTTAGAGAGACAGATGGCCGGCTTGCTGGCTTTGTATGAGGATCTAAACATGTAGATACACATGATATAATACATACCCCCGTAAAAAAAAAAACACAACGGGCCATTGAGGGAGATTGGATGTCTGGCGGAGACTTCACCGGGGTTAGTGAAAGAAGGTTGAATATGATGTTGTTATTGATATATGATGTTTTCTTTGCATAACCATCAATAAAAATTTCTCTTATTCTATTACTTTTCATGGCTCATATGCATGCCACTTGACTCTTGACTCTTGACAATATCTTGTGCAAGGAAATCCCCATTTTGGGTGCCATTTGGTGTACTTTTTAGGCCAAATCTGTGTGTTATTTGTGTGATCTGTGAAGCAGAGCAATCAAGTCATTACCTAAAAGAGGACATTCCCAGCTACCCAGTGGAAGAAGGTAGCTAAAGTACATTGAGAGTTGGGTGGTTACTTAATATGGGGTAGCATGGGTAGTTGATTGAATTTATTGCTTTTTTTCTGATTTGAGTGTAGGGTTTAGCTGTCCCTTTCTGCTTCTGTCCATTTTCCTCCCTAAATCCACTCTACACATTTCTTAACTTAAAATGGTGTGTATGCACATGCTTAGTAATGATAGTTGTGATCATAAGCCCTCGAGGCATAGTTCAGCAATTGAAAGGTCAAGTATAGGTGTAGTGACCCAACAAATACCCGAGTTTGAGTTTTCAATGAGAGAGGATCTCAGTTTTGGAGCAAAAAGTAAGTACTCAGACTTTGTGTTACTATAGTATACCTTGCAATTTATCTTCTCTCACAATCTCTAGGATAGAGGGTGAGGGGCCTTCAGGTTTAGGGTTTAAATCTATAGTTGTGATTATACATGCATATCAAATTCTTCTTGTTGCTGTTGTGTTTGATCTATTCAGAAGTTGTTTTGAACCCTAATTTTATGAATTATAGATTTGGGTTTGGGTGAGAATGAATCAACTGCCCTCTTCTGAAGGGCTGTTATATCATGTATGGCCTTGATCTTGATTGATTGGGAGTCACATGTAAGCATTTATGTTGCAAACTTCCAACCACACTCTATAAAGGGCAGTTGGTCCCCAAGAAAAATTTGTCCCAAAAATGCTCACTGCTCACTAGTCGGTGTCAAATATAAATTGGAATTTAGAAAAGCAAAAATAGAAAAAAGAAGGTTCAAACTGGTTTTCAAAAAAAGGTTCAAACTGAACAAGCAGTTCATTAAATCGGAACCAAACCTCTCTAACAAAGGTTCTAGTTTTGATTCCTTGTGTTTTGGCACCGTGAACCACGGTTCATAACTAGAACCGAATTGGGTCACTTTTTAAAAAAAAAATAAAAAATACTATTGACTCTATTACAATGCAGTATCTATTCATAAATCATAACTACTTTTTTAACTTACTGAAGCATAAAGAGTCAATGTCGCCTCAACTAGAAATACATTAATAAAGATAGATCAACGAAACTAGGGGAAGTGGCATGCTATTCCATGCAATCTAGAGGTGTCAAATAGGGGAAGTGGCATGCTATTCCATTCCATGCAATCTAGAGGTGTCAAATGGATGAGATAAACATGAAGTTTAGTCTAGGCATGACCTATTGGGCTGACTCCGTTCATTTGCTATAATGGTTGGTTAGTACTAGCTCGTCTTATACTTATGCAGCTATGGTTAAATTTTAGCCCTAAATATCATGAAAGTAATAGCGACTTCAAGATGAGCAAAAATATTTGCTCGAGCACAAATAACTAGCCCGGGTTACTTCTAAATGTTTAAGTTTTACTAGTTTTCTTATACAACAAATAAGCAACAAGACGGTGAACTCGAATCCATTATCCGAGAGTATAATTTACTATCAAATCACTATATATTCAAATGCTTAAATGATGACCGTTGGAGAGGTGGAGTGCGTGAGAGTGAAAGAACAGTGTAGGATAAGGGAAAGTGAAGAAGACGACGATAGCAATGACACATCGCTGTTACGGTAGTGTACAACGTAGCCTTGATAGTGTACCGTACGTAGTACGTAAAAGTAAAGATGAAGATCAGAGTCGGACGATAAAGGGGGCGATGATGATGTGCAATAATGCACTGCACTTTGTAGTCTGCTGCACCACCAAGCTTATATAGCCGTTGCGATGCAGTATATGTATATATCAGACAAATGAATCCCTCCCTACCGGTTAAAGATAGATAGATCATAGATAGATAGATGCTCTCTGCCATTACTGTCAGATTCTGCAGGCTTTTGTTGTCATTTGCCCAAGAAAAATTAAAAATCTACCAAATGCATTATGTTGTGTTCATCCCAAATAATAAATTGGTACACTCTGAACTTTCAATATATAAATTGTGTATTTTATATTTGGATTCACTTTGCAAGATGGACCGAGTTCACAAGAATAATTTGCCCCTTATTCTTTTATTTTTAACATGTTGTTGAACTACATATGAATCACTGTTGCAAAAATCTCTGCCTAGGCGCTAGGCGCTCCTAGACCGAGGCGAATTGCTCCCTAGGCGTCCGCCTAGGTGGCCGGCCGCCTAGTGCCTAACTCGGCCGACTGGGCCGAGTTGGCGGCCGACTAGGCCGAATTTGGCCGAGTTAACTCGCCCAACTCGGCAAAGTTAGCCGAGTTAACTCGAGCGATTAAGCCTGGTTAATTTTATTATTATATTTATATATATTTAAATTTATTTATTTATATAAGTAAGAGAAGTAAGAGATATATATATAATATATATAATAAAATATATGACATACACCCACACACATGAATTAATTTATTGTTTTTATAGGTCGCCGCCTAGGCGTCGTCCAGACCGCTTAGACGCTAGGCGCTAGTCTACCGCCCGACTAGCGCCTAGCGCTTACTGCAACCATGATATGAATATATAATTGAATCGCAATTGGGCCTCTAAACAACTCAAAATTATACAATTAAATCAAAATTAAAATGTTTAAATGTTGACGTGGTGGTTAATTTATTAAAAAAATTAATCTTAAATCAATAATAATAATAATAATAATAGGAGTAATAAACAAATCTAAGCTCTTCTTTTGTCTCCGGTCCGAGATCAAGACTATTCTTTGTCTCTAATTTCTCTTCGTCTGTGGCCGAAAATGAAAGAGGAGCTTAAAATTATTTTAAAAATTAATTATTTTTTTTATAAATTAACCATAACATCAATATTAGCTGGTGAAATATGTCAATTTTAATTTATTTTCATAATTTTGAATTGTTCATAGACTTAATTATACATTTTTAAAATTTAATGATTCAATTACGTATTCGCATGAAGTTGAGCTACCTATTTCAACATTATTTCTTTTATCTTTATATTGTATTGTTGTGGATAGGCAGGGCAAGAAGCAGTAGGACAGCCCTTTTGATCTATTATAGTACAAATTAAATAGGACTCATGAAAAGGCTAACTCAACATCGAGGAACAATGACCTATACTAGGAGTCTAGGAGTTAACATGATCCGAATTTGATCGTGCATGGATGGGTTTTTTTTAGATGATAATTAGTGATGGATTAAGATGGATTTCAATAATTTATATGGTGTGCTCCATGGTAAGCTTGGGTGGAACACTACTTATAAGTGAAACTATTTGACTTATTGTTTGCAATGTATTCCACACAAAGAAGTAAAGAGATGCCAAATACCTTGTGGTTTAGTGGCACTCAATGTCCCGCTCCTACATGGATGATAAGATCGAGTTTCAGTGGAGGCAACTGTTGACTACCCCAGTCCTTTGCACCTTGCTCGGTCGTGGGCTTTTGGGTCTCGAGTTCTGAACTCTTCTCGGGCTCCTAGACTCCATGTTTATATTTTTAAGCCATTTTCAATAGTCGTATCCATCTAAGTAGAATATATACCAATTTTAAAACATATCTCTATTCATTATAAAGTGTGAGTTTGTTGTAAAATTATAAAAATGAATCAGGTAGTGGGTATAATCACTTCGGACTCATACCTATCTATATGGAAGACTCACAACTGGCTAATCACATGACTAGATCAATGGACTTCATACTTGTTGATGACATAGACAGGTTTGAAAATGGTGGCACGTTGTGATGATTGTAGTTCGCTCCCATTTTAGCATTGCACCATTGACACATTGTACTAATAAATATGCAAATAAGAGTACTGATGAAGAGTCACATCACTCTCCTCCTTTTCTGAAAAAGTTGAATCCTCAATTCCAAGAATTACTCACATCTCGACTCGACAGAACATGTGAGATGATATAAATTACGGTAACTCATCAACATCAACGATTCAACAGACAGTGCCAAATATTGGTACGCACTAGGGATCTACCCACTTTCGACATAATTCTTACACTGTTGTTCATGAGTTTCGAATCTTGCTAGTCTTTTCTTAGCATTATGAGAGGGAAATATTGAAACTATATATATACACTTAAGACTTTGGTGGCACTCCTACCCAGGTTTGATTGAGTAGTATACCTAACTTCCACAACACAATAATGTATGATTCGCAATGTCGCAATCTCAATAGCCCATTGGAATTTTGCGTCAAATTCCTTGTTCCTTTATTGGGTGCATCCTTTGTCACATCTTAATTAAAGCATTGTGTTGATCTTCGATACAATTAAAATTTGATTGGTTATTTCTAACTATATACTAATTTAATTTGAATAGGTATTAGAGTTCTACTTTAATAATATATATAACACTATATGTTGTAACTCATATATGTAAGAAGTAGTAGATGACAAAATTAATTTTTTTATTGGAGTAGTTCATACTTCATAACAAGGTTTTGACAAAGTCAATTAGTGTTTTGTTGTGTAGAATGACACTTTGATAGTTGTGTACAATTTTGTTGAATTCCAATTGTATATGCTTGTTCTTGGAGTGTTTGTTGTTGCAATTGCAAAATTTCATGTTAGTCACACTTTCACGTGCTCATATCCCGCTAATAGAATAGTAGGACATTAAGAAAAAATGTACATATATGTTTGTGTATATAATTCTTCAACACTTGTAAAGAGTTCTCGTTTGTTTGAAAAACGAACTAAAAATGGTATAATATTATCTATAAATAAAATTACGCAATACTCATATAATCAGTCGTGAATAAAGTTCCAATCCATAAAAAAAAAATCAAATTCAAGAAATACAAATCATAAAGAGTGAGAAAATTTTTTTAAAAAAAAAAAAAAGTGAGAAAATCACAAGTAGTACAGCTAGCCAATTAAGAGCAAAGCTTGGAGTAAACAGTTGTGTTTGATGGTACGATGGGTGGCAGGGCAAGAGGAAAATATGGTGAGTATTTAGCTGGCCGCCGCCTGGCCCCCATCTATCAATGCCATTTGGTCAATAATGAATGTATAGTTGGATAGTTTACCTTGATCCATACTCTTCCTACCTTAATAAATTATTGACCAATCAATATTCCACCATTTCTTCAACTTCATACAAACGTTTGGTTTAATTAATGGTAAATCAAAGCAATAAATGTAGTTGACAATGTGTACGTTAATGCGTGTCCAAAAGAGAAGATTATACGACTTCATATCAAATCATTTTAAGATGTATGGTTCATAGAATGTCATATTATCTTAGTAAATTTTAAAGTTATGTGTTCAGTTAAAATTGAAATATAAAATATAAACATGTTTGGTTGTGGGTTATGTTTTACAATTGCTATATTAATACTCTAATAGCATCGACCATGTCCACTTTGCATGGTGGACTCTCGTCCAAAACCACATTCATATTATTTGCATGCAATTAAAATATTATGTACAATCAGTTAATAAATTATGTATCTTTACAAATAACATATTATGTACTTGCAAAGTTGCAATTAATAAATTATGTATATATTACCTAAGAAAGTGAAACATATCACGTTCCTTCCAAAACAACTAAAATTCTGATGTGGAAATCAAATTAAGTGATATTTCCTAAAAAAAAATTTACATAACATAAACCAAACATGAATCTTACATAATCTCAGTGCATATGGAGATGGCGAAATGACCTCATTTTTAATAACGGGGATCGTGACCCCTTAGAATAAGATAGACTACTAGATTTTTAGGTAATAAGTGGAGAGGATAATAGCAAAACAGCCCAGCAACCAAACATAAATGGTTCATTTTTTCTACCACATATCCAAGTTTGGCACCAAGAAATGAAATTCTTTCTAAAAAATAATTTTCAAAATTTCATTTGAAATAATAGTTCTTCATTTAAAAAATATCTTTCCTAATTAGATATTGTAAGGACCCTAGTAGGGTCTTTTCACTGGAAAGGATCAAAAAAAGGGAAATGAAGTAAGTCGGGTTTTTTACAACTATCCAATACTTTTAATGAATGTTTGAATCGAGATTTCAAACTGTAAATCTTATAAGATCTTACTAATTTTTTTTATAATTAGAATTTTTATTGGTAAATCATGAATTTTCTAGGATATTGATATTATTAAGGATCTCATCGAAAACTTACAGCAGCTTGCCAAACAAAAGCTAAGAGAAAAAAGAGCACAGGTATGACTGGCATAAAATCTACGATTGGATTCAAAAAAGCATAGGCTTCGGGCAATTTGCCGAAGAAAAAACTACTCGAATAAAGGGCAGAATTAAGACAGATCAAACTAAAGATCTTAAGCATAACAGACATTTTTTGTTCTTGGAGAGAATTGCCTTTTGATTGAGTTATTGATATAAGGAAAGGGGGAGTAAGTACGGTAGGCAAAAACTAGTTCTTCCTCTTTTTGCTCTTTTTGTTTGAACCCCCATAATCAAAAATTCTCAAGGAGAATCGCAAAAATCATACTTTCATACAATATCTTAATTGAATTCTATGTAATGATCAATATGTAATGATCAATCAATTCAATTGAATTCAATATCTACACATATTAAACTACGCATCTCAAAAGCCTAGTAACAATAGAATCGATTCTATAGATATTTGAAATCGAGTTGACAAACAACCAATACTTACTTAAATTTTTATAAGTGTCGAGGACAAATCGAA
Source organism: Ipomoea triloba (assembly GCF_003576645.1). Taxonomy (NCBI): domain Eukaryota; kingdom Viridiplantae; phylum Streptophyta; class Magnoliopsida; order Solanales; family Convolvulaceae; genus Ipomoea; species Ipomoea triloba. The sequence continues at coordinate 6,512,348 of NC_044917.1, read as the reverse complement.
ATGGGGCGTCGCCAAGTGGTAAGGCAACGGGTTTTGGTCCCGCCATTCGGAGGTTCGAATCCTTCCGTCCCAGAGCATTTTATTTTTATTTTCTTATTTTTTATTTTCTTATTGAATTCTATGAGACTCAAATTTTGGTTTTAACTTTCATTGAATCTTTCAGTTCTGTTTCAATTTGAATGTTAGATGGAGTGTGATTCTTGTTTTGAATTTTGATCTTCGACAAATCTTTTTTTTTAGTGAACAAAGGAGGAATCGAGATATGAAAGAATCTCTATTCCCCATCCCATTTTTCTATCCCATAAAAGAGGCGGCCTCGATTAGTAATAGTAATTTGTAATTCATTTGTTTTTTTTTTGTTTTTTGTGGGTCTCTTGGATCCTAACCAACTAACCTAAGGAGGTTGGTCCTAATTCAATTCGCTCAATAGGATGTCTTTGTCCAAATCTCATTAACAAACAAACAAGTAACCGATTTGTTTTCTTTGAATATTTTTTTGAAGTATTTCAGGTTTGGCTCTAATGAAAAATGATAAATCTATATAGCGCTGTGGTGATTTATCAATTTTATTTACTTTAGAGCAAGATTAGATTGTCGAAAGGGTAATGACTCCGGAGTTAAACAATATGAAATGAAACAATTTCAATTTCTGAAATTCAATATTTTTCAAATAAATATTGAAATATGAATATAGATTATTGATATTATGTTTCCGAAGGGATCTTGCTAAGACTTCTTCAGAAAAATCTTTACCCCAGCTATCTAATCTATAATACTAATTTATCTAGAATTCTTTATATATAGAAATAGAATTTATATATAGAAATATAAATAGAGAAAACTTATAGATCATGATGTCTACACATCAACCGAACCAATAATAGAACCTATGACTATTCATGATTCCATAATTGAATCAAGTCCATACCGGTTCCAAATTAAAGTTATAGGAATGTTATGGTAAAACTTCGTTTGAAACGATGTGGTAGAAAGCAACGTGCGACTTGAAGGCCACGATCCGTTGTGGATTGTTACATCCACCATTTGATATAGGAATGAAGATGCTCTTGGCTCGACATCATTTGTTCTGTTCCACGAGAACCCTTGTTGGGTTTTCATGGAAATAGTTCATGATGAAGCTCGAGTAGTTAGTTTTTTTTGGGGGGGCAGGGATCTAGGGTTAATGCCAATCAATAAATTGGAACAACTTCGTAAACATATCTTCGATATAGAAAGAATCCAATTCGAGGAAGTTTCCAAAAAGTTATTAGACTTGATCAAACTTTTTCGATCCGAAGTGTATCATGCGGGAATCCACCGTCTGTAGGATTCTTTGGTAGAAAGAAATAAAAAAAGGTATGTTGCTGCCATTTTGAAAGGAAAGTCTTAAGAAACACCGAAGTAATGTCTAAACCCAATGATTCAAAACAAACTATCAAAGGATCCCAGAACAAGCAAACGCCGTTTTAATTGTCTCAATCACTGGATCAGACGGAAGAATCAAAATTCATTTGATTTTAAACGAGACAAGCATAAGGGGAGGAAAGACCGCTCAAGAAATGAAATTTTCGAAAACTTTTTATTTGAGAATTATCCAATTTGAGTTATGAGAGTAGGAATGATTTATTTTTCATTTTTATGATTATGAAGGAAGAAGCAAAAAATTAAATCAAAGTCTAATTGATTTTTTGTTCTAATTTAGAAATTTCATACATAGGCAAAACCTCGAATCCTTCATTTTTCTCGAGCCGTACGAGGAGAAAACTTCCTATACGTTTCTAGGGGGGGTGTTGCTCGTCTACATCTATCCCAATGAGCCGTCTATCGAATCGTTGCAATTGATGTTCGATCCCGAAGAGAAGGAAAAGATCTTCGGAAATTGGGTTTTTATGATCCCATAAGGAATCAAACTTATTTAAATGTTCCGGCTATTCTATATTTCCTCGAAAAAGGTGCTCAACCTACAGGAACTGTTCAGGATATTTTGAAGAGGTCGGGGGTGGAACTTCGTCCTAATCAAGCGAAATTCAATTAAGGAAAAAATTTGGGAAATACAAAAATAGAAGATCAAAGTTAGACTTATAACTACCCTTTTTGTATTTCCTGCTCTATTTGTATATCTTTTTTAGATTTATCATTGCTTCCGTTGAATTCTGTTTTTATATTGAATTGAAAAAGCCTTTATTTCAATTTCATTATGAAAGTTTTCTTTTTATTTATTTTTTCATTTCTTACACTTTTTTATATCTAGATTCTATATGTAATGCCAATACAAGTCCTTTTGTTTTATTTTCATTCATTTAAATGAATATATGAATTATTCATATATTAGTTATTAGTCTTTTTTTTTCCATTTTTCAATTGAACCAATTTCAATTGAAAATGGAATTTCTTTTGTTTTTTCTATTGGGTTTTTTCTCAACATTTCTATTGACAACAGCGTATCAAACAAATATAATTCATTTTAATTGTCAATTTAAGTAAAGAGAAGTGAAGTGGATCTATTTTTTGTTTCAAAAAAATTGTCATTTAGAAAATGTGTGTGTTTTTTTTAGATTTCTTTGTTCAACAGTTTGACTGAATCGTCTTCTTTTTTTGTTTTTGTATTCGGATTGTATCTATACAGTCTCTACTAGAATTCCCCAATTCTATATTTTTTTCGGGTTGCTAACTCAACGGTAGAGTACTCGGCTTTTAAGTGCGAAGTGTTTGTTGTTGCAATTGCAAAATTTCATGTTAGTCACACTTTCACGTGCTCATATCCCGCTAATAGAATAGTAGGACATTAAGAAAAAATGTACATATATGTTTGTGTATATAATTCTTCAACACTTGTAAAGAGTTCTCGTTTGTTTGAAAAACGAACTAAAAATGGTATAATATTATCTATAAATAAAATTACGCAATACTCATATAATCAGTCGTGAATAAAGTTCCAATCCATAAAAAAAAAATCAAATTCAAGAAATACAAATCATAAAGAGTGAGAAAATTTTTTTAAAAAAAAAAAAAAGTGAGAAAATCACAAGTAGTACAGCTAGCCAATTAAGAGCAAAGCTTGGAGTAAACAGTTGTGTTTGATGGTACGATGGGTGGCAGGGCAAGAGGAAAATATGGTGAGTATTTAGCTGGCCGCCGCCTGGCCCCCATCTATCAATGCCATTTGGTCAATAATGAATGTATAGTTGGATAGTTTACCTTGATCCATACTCTTCCTACCTTAATAAATTATTGACCAATCAATATTCCACCATTTCTTCAACTTCATACAAACGTTTGGTTTAATTAATGGTAAATCAAAGCAATAAATGTAGTTGACAATGTGTACGTTAATGCGTGTCCAAAAGAGAAGATTATACGACTTCATATCAAATCATTTTAAGATGTATGGTTCATAGAATGTCATATTATCTTAGTAAATTTTAAAGTTATGTGTTCAGTTAAAATTGAAATATAAAATATAAACATGTTTGGTTGTGGGTTATGTTTTACAATTGCTATATTAATACTCTAATAGCATCGACCATGTCCACTTTGCATGGTGGACTCTCGTCCAAAACCACATTCATATTATTTGCATGCAATTAAAATATTATGTACAATCAGTTAATAAATTATGTATCTTTACAAATAACATATTATGTACTTGCAAAGTTGCAATTAATAAATTATGTATATATTACCTAAGAAAGTGAAACATATCACGTTCCTTCCAAAACAACTAAAATTCTGATGTGGAAATCAAATTAAGTGATATTTCCTAAAAAAAAATTTACATAACATAAACCAAACATGAATCTTACATAATCTCAGTGCATATGGAGATGGCGAAATGACCTCATTTTTAATAACGGGGATCGTGACCCCTTAGAATAAGATAGACTACTAGATTTTTAGGTAATAAGTGGAGAGGATAATAGCAAAACAGCCCAGCAACCAAACATAAATGGTTCATTTTTTCTACCACATATCCAAGTTTGGCACCAAGAAATGAAATTCTTTCTAAAAAATAATTTTCAAAATTTCATTTGAAATAATAGTTCTTCATTTAAAAAATATCTTTCCTAATTAGATATTGTAAGGACCCTAGTAGGGTCTTTTCACTGGAAAGGATCAAAAAAAGGGAAATGAAGTAAGTCGGGTTTTTTACAACTATCCAATACTTTTAATGAATGTTTGAATCGAGATTTCAAACTGTAAATCTTATAAGATCTTACTAATTTTTTTTATAATCTTTACCAATTTTCATCATTGACTTTCAATTTGACCATAAATGGTCCATTGATTATTGATTTTGTTCCAATTTTGGTCCTTCAATTAAATATCTATTTAGTAAACATTAAATTTAAGAATAATAATGTAAAAATTTGCTTGTTGTTGAGATGGACAAATTAAGTTCATAAATTTAATACATCAAGTTCATCATTAGTAGAATGTGAAGAACTATTTTTTTTAAATATTATTATTCTTAAATTTAATATTTATTAAATTAATATTTAATTAGAGGACCAAATTTGGAACAAAATCAAAAGTTCAGGGATCATTTATGGTTAAATTGAAAGTTGATGATGAAAATTGGTAAATATCAATAGTTTATGGGACCATTTATGGTATAATTACAAGTCGAGAATAAAAATTGATAAATATCAATACTCAATTGACCATTCATGGAATTAACTCAATAAAAAATGTACCACACTATATTTTTTGGGGGGTGGGGGATTTATTAAATATGAGATTTATTGATTGAGATGTTTATGGGCTTAGATATTGGGCCTGAGCTTTTTGGATATATTTTATTGGGTTGAGATTAGGAAGCCATGTTTGAAATACGGAGTATCTGACAGACATTGGGCAAATTATACCATGCACCACGGTGCACATAGCAATGTGCACCACGTACCTAAACGATGTTGTTTTGAGCATTGTAAACAAATCATCCGTTTTTTTTAGAAATCACGTTTTCCGTTTCGGCCGGTCTCTGTATTTATGTTAATATTCTGTGTATTCCAGGTAATCATTCTGTGTATTCTAGGCAACCGCTCTGTGTATTCTAGGCAACCGTTCTGTGTATTCATGTTAGTAACACATGTTGTGATGTGTTTGTGCATTCGAATGTTTAGGAGGATGAGTTATGTGTATTTTGTGTCAATATTCTGTGTATTCATGTTATTAACACAGGTTGTGATGTGTTTGTGCATTCGAATGTTAGGAGAATGAGTTCTGTGTATTATGTGTCAATATTCTGTGTATTCTGGGCAAACATTCTGTGTATTCTAAGCAAACGTTCTGTGTATAATGATTATGTGTATTATAGATAATGAATTCCCTGGAGTCATTCGCGTCCGCGTCCACTAACACCAAAACGACGTCGTTTTACGTACGTGGTGCACATTGCTATGTGCACCGTGGTGCAGGGTATAACAATTGCAGACACAATATTATTATTGTGCTAATGAGTATTTTATTTTTTATTTAAAAAAAAAACCAAAGGAAAAAGTGAATATTATAGCGACAAGTTTGTAATTTTACAGCGGAGGTGGAGAATTGGGGTGGTATAATTGAAGCGGAGTTGGAGGTGGAGAACTAGAGTATTGTTGATTCCTGTCAGTATTCACCCATATTACTCCTCCACCTATCGCCGGAGAATTAAATGCCACGCAGTGATAGGGAAGTTATTTCGAAAAGGAATACTACAACTAAGGAGTTTTATACCAACACGTGCAGGGAGAGTCTCCTGAGATCGGATAATCTTTTGTGAGATGAGTCGGGTTTATAAAGTAAAAGGAAATAGTACAATATTACTCAACACCTAATTCAAAACCAATCGACTAGCTCCGTACAGGTTCATTAATCAAAGTGACAAGGGTAAAAATCATTCGTTCTCTTTATGCATTTTAGAAGCACAAGACAGATGCCCAGCTGCTACAGTGTATAAAGCTCTCTCCAACATCAACTAACGAGAAATCAACTCATGCACATACGAGATGCAAGGCACCCCCGCCTTTAATTATACAAATTTCAAGGGCAAGAAAACAATTATCAAGCAATAATTAGAAGCAATTAGAACAATGTCCATTTTGTTTCAACCATTCTTCAGTTCGTCCAAGATATCATAATAATTAGACAGTCAAAGAGTACATTGCACATTTTGTTATTTTTTAAAACACCTTTCTCCACAACTGTTAGGCACCACTGGCGTATAAACGTGTCCATTCTTTTGCTGTAAAATACAAAGGAAGAAAAAATCAATGGATGTTGTTATAACATGTAGAGTCGCTAAGAATTTTTGCAGGATAACTTGCTCAAACAAAACTGCAACACAGACCTGTTTCAACAGCTTCAGCCTCATTTGTCTTCCAATGTTTTGCAATGTTCTCAGAGAGCGGATCGTCAGGATTTGGAGCACTCAAAAGTGCTTGAATACTGTAAAAGGAATGAACAAATTACATAATTTTGAGAAGTGTAAACCGTTGTGAAATGCATCATTTAGATCATCTGTACGTCTCCACCCAACAGTCCCTCTTATCAAATTTAATAACTTGCTGGAATATTGTTGATTGTTTCTAAGTTTATAATGAAAGAATACCCAGTAGCGAGGCCGCATCCAAAATTTCCTTTTAACCTGCCTGATATGATCACTAATCTTATTCTTATTTATTGCATGAATCTTCACAATTTAGTATTTAAATTAGAGTTCAAAAATAATCAATGAAACTATTGATATAATAGAAATTTTAATACCTCAAAAGTACTGTACGAATCTGAAGAGCAGGACTCCATTTGTCTTTAAGTATATCAAGACATATCCTCCCAAGCTGCATAAACAGATTCAATCAATAAAATGCAATGAACAAGCTTAAGTGGAAAGCTAATAAGTGCATGTTTGACCCAGCCAGAGCTTAATGAAAAGAAGCTTTTCAACTTTTGAAGTTTCTTGAAAGATAGCTTTTTGCCTCTTATTTGGTTGTTAAAGCCTTTTTTTCCATTATAGTGATTGGGGCTTTGCTTTTGCTTTTTGGTGTAGATAAGCTCCAATAGATTGGATCAAACAAGCACTAAAACTAGTGTAGTTAGAAAAACCTTATCAATGTTCGGATGATAGATTTTGGTGAGGAACCGAACCTGTCAAAATGAAAAACATGAATGACATCCACCAAACACCAAGATTGGGCCACAGATGATGGCTCATGGCTATACTAAATACTCCGTATAATGCTTTGAGCAAGAAAACATATCAAGAGAAGGAAATCCTTCGAGTTAATCATGCAAAAGAAAACTTTGTTGACAGCAATATACAATGAAAGTCCACCAACTACTCCAAGAGACACAATCAATCCCTTACATCCCTTCAATTAGTGAATGAAGAAGTCAATAATAAAATTTATAATTTAAAAGTAATTATTACCACAAAAAAATTTTAAGTGAAAGTACAAACTTAACAATCATCAGGTAGTCATGACTTCACAAAAATCTGTCTGCAATTTCCCAAAAGACCAGTAAGGGCATTTACTTGCTTATTTTTAACATCCTTTTATCATCAAATTGAGCAGATTATACCAACGCTTTCCACCAAACCAAGGTATGTACTTGAGACAGGCACTGCTCTCATACAAGTGCCTGTATTTGTCACTGTATCACCATATACCTAACATCCACTTCTCTCTTCCAAGTCTATTCATCTCACACACTCAGCTTCACAGTTGATGCAAATTGAATGCAAGCTTCTATTTTCACCAATAAGTAACTAGCTCCATAGTATTTAAAAAAATAAAAAATAAAAAAACAACAACAACAACAACAAACAAACAAACAAACAAACAAAAACATATGCTGCAAGAAACTAGCTTATTAATCTAAATTTACTGGCATACCTTTGGAGCAGCCATTGGATATTCTTCAGGCAAAAACAATTCCAGTTTGAAAACACCTCCTAGATAGAAAAAGCAATGGAATTACACAGAAGAATAGTCAGAGTGAGGATATAATATAACAAAAGAATCACGTACCTGCTAGATATTCAAAAAGAGAAGCCAATGGTCAAAGCCAAACACAGTTTATATCATCTATGTATCCCTTCATTAGATAAAACTTTTCTACCTTCAGCTCCTCCAACTGATCTAATGTCGGAGAAAAGTTCATCAATTGCTAAAGTTTCACCTACTTTGGTTATGAATATTTTCCACTTATATTGGCTATGGTTAAAAGTCAGAATCTAATTAAATACTATTGTTTTATATTCACAATTTTAGTTGTTTCTCTCTTTCAGAATTAACCATGAAAACTAAACGATTAGCCTAAATCTCATCTCTCAATAAACTACAGGGAGAAAAAAGAAGAAATCTGCAGTAGACTCCATTATATGTGTCTAGCCTTTCCAAACAAGAATTGAACACAACTACACAATATATACTTAGACACCAAAAAAAAAAAAGAAGATCAGGCCAATTTTAAGCACCAGATACCAAGAGACATGGTGCATAATGGCAACAGATAATCTTCACATCTCATCTACTCTAAAGATCACTGATTACCTTCATAAGGAGACTGTGTTGGGCCAAGAATCATGACATTAAAATAACGCATATTTTCCTCTGATGGAGATGCACTTATTCCTGGTGCTGCACTCAAATACCAAAAGTAGTACTAAATTTCTTAAATTCTATTTAATTATGCACACACAATACAAACAAAACTGCAAAGCCACAAGTTAAGTTTATTAGCTCAATCTCAAAAAACTAAAAATAAGAATTAAAAACAAAAACATAAATCAATAACTCAAGTCATAGAGCCATACTGTTTTACAGCAATACAGCTCATAAGTTAACATGCAAAGCCCAAAATGTACTATTGGATAATTCAGAATGCATCACATTTGACCTAAAGATAACCTTATTGCTAGAAATTGAAAACTAAGTGAGCAGCAAAACTAGAAATAAATACGTATAGCGTGCAGTTCCAAATGTTGATACAAACTTGCACACTGAGAAGACGCATGAACTACAAGCCTTTGTAACTATTCATGTGTGTGTGTGTGTGTGGCGGGAGAAAGCTACCTGGTTCGCTGAGAAGACGCTGAGTTTCCTGAAAGATCAGAACAAAGAAAATCAATAAACATCCATCCACAGAAGAAACTAGAAGAAATTGCGATCGGGCGATCAAATCCCTAGCAAAATTAGTGATCAAACACAATGAGTTAAAAGCAAAGTTTGTGAACGAATCGAAACAGAGATCTAAGTGAAAAGATGAAGATGGAGGCTTGAGTAGAGACCTACCTTGATGATTCTTCGGGGGAGATTGCTGTTCGCCATTGAGATGAGTTGGAAGGTTCTCTCTGTCGGAGAGTTTACGCCTGAGACTTTTGTATAGAGAGAGAGAGCGATGATAGAGAGTTGAGATTTTTCTCTACACTATTAAATATGAATGCGGGGAGGGCTCGATTGGAAATCTCTCCCCGTTCCTGAGCGTGTAGAAGTCTAATGAGTTATAGAAGAAATCATATCCTTGTATAATTGTATTTGGTTGGATCACTAAATTAAAAAAAAAATTAAATAACTAAAATATTTTTATTTAAAATAAAAATACATAATATACACACATACATATATAGTTACCCATCATAAAATAACAAAATACAATACATAATAGAAATTATTATATTAATTTCAAAAAAAAAATAAAAATTGTTATATGGAGTTATTTTAAAATCAATTTTAACATCTTTAACCTTTCAAAAATAACTAAATAAATAAAAACAAACAAACAAAAAGTTCATTATGAAACTTCAAAAAAAAAAAATTCCACTTAAGTGTATGCTCAAAATAAACCAAAGAGGAACAAAAGAGAAAGAGAAATAAAAAATAAATCAAATTAAACGGACTAGCTCGAATTTTATTGAGCTAGTATAGTAGCTCAAACCATTTAAAATTATTACTTGTTGAAAAAATGGTTAAATTATCTACTTAAGTTAAACATATATTTCAATTGTACTAAAAAAAAACATATATTTCAATTAAACATCTAATTAAGTAATTTAAAAAAAAAAAAAAAAAAAAAAAAGTAAATAATAATCATTAAAAATTTTAAAAGAGACACATGTCCGTTCGAGAAGCACTAACATGCTAAACATATAGATTTAGAACTCAATTGAACATTTTGGACAGTTTGAGGGCTTTGAATGGAGAGTTTTTTTTTTTTTTTAAAAAACAAAAAAAAACAAAAACAAAACAAAACAAAAAAAGTAAATAATAATCATTAAAAATTTTAAAAGAGACACATGTCCGTTCGAGAAGCACTAACATGCTAAACATATAGATTTAGAACTCAATTGAACATTTTGGACAGTTTGAGGGCTTTGAATGGAGAGTTTTTTTTTTTTTTTAAAAAACAAAAAAAAACAAAAACAAAACAAAACAAAAAAAGTAAATAATAATCATTAAAAATTTTAAAAGAGACACATGTCCGTTCGAGAAGCACTAACATGCTAAACATATAGATTTAGAACTCAATTGAACATTTTGGACAGTTTGAGGGCTTTGAATGGAGAGTTTTTTTTTTTTTTTTTTTTTTTTTTTTTTTTTTGTTGTTTAAAAAAAAATACAACCATCACTAGCTCCTTTTCACTTGCTTAAAAAATAAAAATGGGTAACACTCGCAAATTATATCGTGGACCGCGGTCCACAATTCATTGTGGATCGCACATCAAAACGACGTCGTTTTGATTAATGAAAACATACAGATGAAACGGCATCCGTCCCGCGCCATTCACTTTTAATTCATATACACTGCAGTTACATTTCAACACAACTGCAGTTAAATTTCGATATAGCTACAGTTTCATTCGATAATATAACAACACATATGTGAAATTGTTATTCAGTATCAGTTCATATACACTGCAGTTACATTTCAACACAACTACAGTTACATTTTGATATAACTACAATTTCATTCGATAATATAAAACACAAATGTGAAACTGTTATTCAATATAAATTCATATACACTGCAGTTACATTTCAACACAACTACAGTTACATTTCGATATAACTACAGTTTCATTCGATAATATAAAAACAAATGTAAGGTAGTATCTTTTGAGGTGGACTGTAGTATCAGTTACGAAGCTCCGCCTCCCACTTACTAAAACGACGTCATTTTGTGACCACGGTCCACAATGTCCACGGTATAACGACTAGTAACACTTATGTGAGATCATCGCATGGGTCTCAATATGTGAGACAGGTCGAATTTGATTAATGGGTCAAACCTTTACATTCATTTATCAAATATCGAACCCGCCTCACAAATTGAGACTCGTGAGACGATCTCACACCAATTTTTACCTCTAAAAAAGATATTAAATTATGGCAACTAGCGCATGACAAGCATGGCTACCTTCCAAATCATGATAATGTGAAAAATATAATGAAAATGATCAAATACACCATCAAACTTTTAGTAAGAAGTCAATTAGGCCCTTAAACTTTTGAAAGTTGCAATTAAATCCACAAACATGTTATTCTATAGCAATTAATTCCAAGTCAATTAGGATTTCGCCGAGTTAGGTAAAAAATTAGCACGGCGATCGTTACGGGTCGCGTTCTGCCAAGACGACAAACTTGGTTGCCTTCTCCAGTCGACGGAGATTGCGACGGAGAAGCCATCTCCGTCGACCGAAGAAGGCAACCAAGTTTGTCGCCTTCTTTGGCAGAACGCGAGGTCGCCGATTGTTGATTTTTGACCTAACTTACCTATGATTCGTTGGAGGGTCGCCGTAATCCTAATTACTTGCAATTGCAGGTCACCAACAAATTAGTGGGTTTAATTGCTCCAGAATAACATGTTTGTGGATTTAATTGCAACTTTCAAAAGTTAGAGGGCTTAATTGACTTCTTACCAAAAGTTCGAGAGCGTATTTAATCCTTTTCCTAAAATATAATCACAAAAATAACGAATATCACAAAAAAATGGAAAAAGTGTTAAATATGCCCTCAAACTTTACCTGTGATAGCAAGTCATAAATTATTTTCAATAAAAAACAATCAATGGCGACCATAAATGGTCTCATTCTCCAGAAAGGCGACCAGATTTCTAGAGATGGTGACCATTTTCTGGTCGCCCTTCTCAGAGGAGGTGAGATCGCCTCAGAAAATGGTCGCCTCCACGGAAATACAACCTTTAAAAAATTTAGGTACCTAATTGATTTTTTAGGTAAAATTTGAGGTCTATTTGATCATTTTATTGTATAGGAAAATAATATATGTACTCTCAGGGAGTAAAACTCCGGCCACATGTATTTATTTTATTGGAGGAAGATAAAATGAAAGTAATAAAATCTGTGACCTACATAATTTTAAATGAATCAAAAAGTGACAAGTAAGCAAGGAGTATAAAATGAAGTATAATGTGAGAGCATGTGTAATATTACTTATTTTAAATGGCAAAAAACATAAACATGTGATGTGCTACTCTAAAAAAAGCAAAAAAACAAAGGCAACCTGCAACCCACAAAAAAGTGACTAGAAATGCCGCCCTTTCAAAAAAAGCAAGGCCGCAACAACGCTAGAAGGTGCGACGACGAAGAATATGTGGAAGGGATGGGGAGGTGGTGCCAGTGACGTTGACACATGGTACAATAGTGTGGCCGCCACGGCGCCACCCTGCCCCTGCTTGCTACGTGTACACCTTCAAAAATCAAATACAAGAGGCTAAAGAGCGCTCAGCTCTCTGGACTCTCATCAATCATCAATGGCTTTATTGGCGTTACCATGCAACTGTCTTTCGATCAAATCTTCACACCCAAGAAAGCCCATAACTCACATTCCCCAAGCCCAGCTTAAAACCCCAACCCCAACCCCATACCCGGAACCCAAACTCATCGTCACGGGCGGATCTAACCTCTCCGGCCACGTTTCCGTCAGTGGGTCCAAGAACTCGGCTTTACCCATTCTCGCGGCGACCCTTTGCTGCTCTGGCTCTTCGAAGCTCCAGAATGTGCCCGATTTATCTGATACCCGAGCCATGGCCTCCATTCTGGAGTCCTTGGGCGCTAAAGTTGACATTTTTGGTGGTGAAATGGTGGTCAATGCGGATTGTATTAAGTCAGTGGAGCCAGATTGTAGCCAGATTGGGAAGCTCCGAGGTGGGTTCTTCGTGATAGGGCCCTTGCTGGCTCGGTTCGGTGAGGCTGTGGTTGGATTGCCGGGCGGGTGTGATATTGGGGCTCGTCCTATTGACTTGTACATTAAGGGGCTTCGTTCTCTTGGTGCTGTTGTCCAGTTAAGGTTAGTTAAGTTTTGGACTCTTTATGGTCTTTTCAGCAAGTGAAAACAACAACATTTTGTTTTATTTTATTGTTTTAAACAGAAGAAAACAAGATTGAATAAAAGTGGGGGGGAAAATACTATTTTTTTTTCATATCAAATGGACCCTTAAAGCCTTAATCTTTACATTTATTTTCTTTTTGCTGTTGTATTGATTAGACCGAATTTTGCTTAGTTAGTAAAATGCTTATATTGTAAGAAATGTAATGAAATTGACTGGAGATGATTGAATTGAAAGGTGAGGATGTTGATGGTAATAAATAATCTTGTCATTACAGCTTTAGTATTTTCACCTCAATTTTTTTTAATGAAGACAGGACCACAGGAATCCAGGATGTTAGGCCTCAAATCAATTTAGTACTCCTTATTTAATAACTTTAATTTTGTACTGGATGACTTTGTATAATTTCTTATCCACAATCTTGTCCACAAAAGGTGAAATTCCTTTGCAGCAACCCCACACCCGGGCACTATCATGGCCTGACATGATAGTTGAGTGGTAAATTTGGTGAGTCAGCTACCCATTAGGTGGGAGGGCCTGACTCCCACAAAGAGCTCACCACATTGGGTGAAACTCACACAGAGGGCTTGGTCCTTGGTATTGCCCACAATTTACCACCCAGGAAACAACTGAGTTGTCCGTGTGGGTGACTTTGTTTAATTTATTGTAGGGATGGAAAGGTGCATGCCCATGCTGCTAGTGGAAAAGGACTGGTTGGTGGGAAGATTTGGCTTGATTATCCGAGTGTGGGAGCAACTGAAACCCTTATGATGGCTGCAAGTATGGCTGAAGGAAGGACTGTACTTTCAGATGCAGCTCAAGTATGAAGAGAGTATTGTCAATTGACTTCTCGATTATAGATTCTGTGTTCTTTATATGCCTTATCTGATGGAAATGTAAAGGTTCCTAGCTAGTTGTGAGTGAATTTAGGAGAGTTTTTTTCTAAAAAAATTCAAATATGTGCATATCAGGAACCGGAGGTGATTGATCTTGCTCGCTTCTTGACAAAATGTGGAGCATGCATTGAAGGAGCGGGAACAGATACTGTGTATATAAATGGAAGGGATCGGTTTCATGGTTCTGAGTTTAGTATAATGCCAGATCGCATTGAAGCAGGGACGTTTATGTTGGCTGCTGCAATTACTCGATCCTGCATCTCAATTTCACACGTTATTCCTAGCCACTTGTCATCCTTAATAGACAAGCTTTCTGGTGCTGGTTGCAGAATTATATGGAAAACTCGTGACACCTTGGAGGTACAATCACTTATTCCGTCTCCCTTTCTCTCTTATTTATGTCTTTGGATGATAATTTGATTTGGAAGATCAGATTTCAGCTGTCCCTCGGACAACTAAAGATGATTTACGAGGCTTTGATATCAAAACACATCCATTTCCCGGATTTCCTACGGACCTCCAACCTCCAACAATGGCTTTACTCTCAACTTGCAATGGCTCAAGTGTCATTGAGGAATCTGTCTTTGATAATCGCATGGGCCATGGTATGTGCCTATCTGGTGAACTGTTAACAATAATGCACTGCTTGCATCATTGGGTTTGTTATTTTACATAAATCATTGTGTCCAAAATACCTCTATTTCACTTTGCACCAAAAAAAAGAAAAGGAAAAAGGAAAACGAAAATGAAAATGTTTTATAAGGAAAAGTTTTTCCTATGTAAAAGCTTTTATAGTGTTTAGTTAGTACTGCTGGAAAATGATTTATACTTATTTAGTTGGGTATAATTTTTTGAGATAAAATGGAAAAAAAGATGTGTAAAATGTTTTACCCATAGAAGCTTTTAGGCCTACAGGTGTATGTGTTAGGTTTTCAGGAAAACTATGTACACACTTATCAATCGAGTGAGCATCATAAGTTGTTACTTACACATTTTTTTAGTCAAAGTAAACTGGTATCTAGTAGCTTTTTTCTAAAAATTTCTCAAATTTTTTCTGCAGTGAAAGAACTCCAGAAATTTGGAGTTGAAATTCAGGTTTTTGGAAGCACAGCATTGGTTTTCGGGAAGAAAAATTCCAAGTAATAAATTTCAATAGTATGCTTGAGTTTCTTTGCAATACATCTGGTTTGAATCGGTATCTAAAAGTTTGATTGCACTCTTATCGTTTTGCTAGTCATCTGGTTGGTTCTCATGTTACTGCAACTGATTTACGCGGGGGTATGTCACTGGTTTTGGCCGCTTTGGCTGCTGAAGGTATTTCTGAAATCTGTGGTATCTCACATCTATATCGGGGTTACGAGAATTTGGAAATGAAGCTTCAAGGACTGGGTGCTCGCATAAAAGTATCAAACGTTCAGTTCCATTGAGATCCCTGGTGAAAAATCTAATCTCAGCTTTAACAACATGGTAATTTGTTTTGGATTCAATCTGGCCAACTATTCGTTAACTCACCTTGAGTGCATTGACTATTTAGATTAGGATTGTGTAACTTAAAATGCCGTTTAAAATTTAAGTTAGATAGTAGTAGTCTAGAGTTAGAGTTTTTACCGGTCTAGCCTGTAATGGCCTAATGGGATGATTGCTAATAATGAACAACCAAGATATATTTCTAAATTTGCATGCCTAGAGAGCCATTAACAAACGTTTTAGCCTCTAAGCTGTTTAGTATTATAGGAATGAAACATGATAGTAAAGCATGGTTTCAATGCGAGCCTGGAAAAATTCAAGATGAAGCCTTTATAGGCTTTAGTTTTACGTCTCTAATAGGAGTTAAAAAGCTTAAACATCGAATAGGAATGATCTAAGGCTCCCCTGTCAAACTGCCAACTTTTTGTTGTCTTGGGCTATGCCGTTTGCCAACTTTTCTTTGTCTTGAGTCAGGCTTTCCAATTCTTTCTCATCGTGCCCGTTCTGGAGTGGTATATCTCTATTCGCTTCAGCTTTAACCCTTTCTGATTTTTTGTTGTGAAGGAATTCAATGAGGCCTTGAAGGGAAAGGCTAGTGTTCTTGCTCTTTATCAGTTCCCCCGCAACTTCAGCCGGAGTGACCTCTACTTCCTCCAACAGCTCTTCAATTTCGGGAAACATCTCGTGATCATGTATCCCCAAATAGTTCACCGCCAACTGCTTGAATGCGGAAAATTTGCAGTACGACAAATGGATATGCATATCCATTCTCCCGGGTCTTAGCAAAGCGGGATCCAATCTGTCAATGTGGTTGGTTGTGAGCACGATTATCCTTTCCTCTCCACAACACGACCAAATCCCATCGAGAAAGTTAAGCAGCCCGGACAATGTGACCTACAAGGTATGAAAGTTAGATAGGGGAACGAGCAAATATAAGCTGCAGAATTGCAGAAACGAATGATTATTGAAGTTAATTAATTACCCTGTTATGACGATTTTCTTTTTCTTCCCCAGACTCCCTATTCTCCAGCTTGATGCTACAGTCGATATCCTCTATCACGAGGATTGATCGGCTAGACATGCCAAGCAGCAACGACCTCAAATTTGAGTTGGTACGAACTTCCGTGAGATCCAGATCATATATGTCGTAGTTGAGATAATTAGACATGGCAGCAATCAAGCTCGATTTGCCCGTCCCAGGAGGGCCATACAGCAGGTAACCACGCTTCCAAGCTTTACCGATTCTCTTATAATACTCCTTCCCCGCCACAAAGTTGTTTAAATCCTCGATAAGTTCATCCTTCGCCTTGCCATCCATAGCTAGCGTGTCGAATGTCATTGGATGCTGCAGAATGATGTCGCTCGAAGCCCATCCTCTGAAATTCGAGTGGAACTTCGTTTCCTTGGCTTCGTCTTTTATGGCTTTCGATTTGTCCAGTATGTGTGGCAGGTACGATTGCACAACTTTCTCCTTATGTTTCTTGTGAAAGCTGAGCTCGTACACACGCAGTTCAGATCTCAGAGACGCATTTAAGTCTCTGGCGTCGTCGTTTTGCTTTGATGAATCGAACTTTATGCATATGAACCTCCATTTCAACTCGACGTTCTCGTAGTAATCCACTATTTCCTCATTCCCGTCCATGCTCAGGACCAGGCCCTTGTCGTTCTCTGTCTTGCCTAATCTGACTCTCTTCGTCGAAGGGTGCTCGAGCTTTCCCAGATAGACCTCGACAGCCTCAAACAGCTGGTTCACCGACACGCCCTGGAACTCCTCGATGACAATGGTGAATTGGGTGGAGAAACGCCGGTAGAGGCTGTGAACGCCGTCGAAGAAGTAGTGACGGAACTCCTTCGGAACGAAGTCCCTAGCAACGCTCCGGACAAGCATGGCGGTGGCCGTGAAAGAGGCGATGGTGGCAACAATCGCCTTCATGTTTGACGTGTTGTCTTGGAGCGCCATTGGAGATATTGAGCTGAGAGGGAGAGGGGAATTGGATCAGGTTAGTGCTCTGTTCAAACTTTGATCCTCGGACGTGTATTTAAATGTCTTGGGACAACGTTAATTAAACATTTAACAATTGACTAGAGGTTGACTAGGAAGTTTCCTAGAAATACCAGTTTTCTCGAATTCTTCGTGAGTAATACGGTTAAGTTAGGTTAATCTATACTCTTTTGTAAGTGTAAAATGTGAAGATTCTTTTGAAATTACACATTTTAATTAATTGATGATCTAATTAAAGGATTGATTTAATATTATATTGACTAACTATAATGGGATATGAATTATTATACGAATGAGATGTCGCAGGTCTTTTCTAGCTCAAATTATCGGCTATGCGATAAATAAAAAACAGTGATGGTACTTTTATAAATAAAATTAGTATTTTATCTGTGAGATGCATGAATGGTATCTTATCTTTAATAAGTATATAAATTATGATTGAAATGTCAAGTATTTGTATTTTATGGTGTGAAGACGTGAAACAATTTGCGGTGATTTGTAGTAGTTGGATACTTTACAACGTGGAGTGTAAGAGGGCAAGTTGTTCTTTGCCATTTGAAAGTTCAAATAAGGCTGACATAGTCAATTATGTATCTTGGGAAAGTGGGACTGCCATGTCCAAAGACCTTATTAGTCAATAGAGTAAAGAAACATGTCTTTATATTTTTTGTCTAAACTCTTACAAAAATGCTCAAAATTGTCACTTCGAAAATAATTGAGAGACCGACATAGATACCCCAATAACTGAAGAATTGTGTCATACGTGAACTCAATGACTAAATATGTCATTTTGATTTTGATTTTGTTTTTGTTTTTTGTTTTTGTTTTTTTTTTTTTTTTGGTTTAAGTTAATTACTGAAATAATTCATTGAATATAGTGATGTTACTATTCTAGTCATTGATTTGTTTGCTAAACACTCAGCGAACAAGGTCGCCCATTTACTAGCTCGGAAGGCTTTGTTTAAGTCTGATTGTGTGAATTCTTTTATCGTCCCGTTCCCTTTCATTGTTCGTCTGTTGGACTCTGATATTTATTAATACTATACTAGCAGTTTTCTTTCAAAAAAATATGTCTTTAATTATCAAATTTGTATATATTTTAGAGTTAGTACTCTGGAAATGTTATTTTGTCTAAATTTTTACCTATTTTAATTATTTGAAGAAGTAAAATATTTAAATTTTAATAGTTAAAGACATTGTTGGGCAAAATTATAAGTTGATAACTAGAAGTAGTGAAGTCGTTATAATTGAAAGACCATTTTAATAATTAATTTGTTTTTATTAAATGATGTGGACTACCATGTAGATGGGAACTAAAGTAAACGGAAATAAACTTGTTTGTCAAGCGAATGCGAGTGTATGCATGATCATTTGATGTCTATAATATGATAGAGGCATAAACTAAAAATAAAATTCATATTTCTTATAGGATAAGATTTCATTATATCATGTGAGTTAGAATCAACGACAACCTGCAGATACTACAAAGACTTAACTAAACTAAAATAAAAGATTAATAAAGATTTAAAGTATTAATATGATAATGACATATATGTTAAAGAAAAATAAAATTATAGGTGTAATTATTAAAACACAATATAAAAAAAATTGAATGTGAAAAGAATACAAACCTTAAGAATATATATATATATATATATATATTTTTTGAAGTGCAATAAAAATCAGAATTAACTCTTCTGACTTGGGGACCGAGTGAGGGGTGAAATATGATTTTCGTACTAAAATGTCACAAATTCAATTCTAACAGAGTTTATTTAGAGGAATTAACTCTCCCTATTCTGTAGAAGTCTTGAAGGTAAGGAATTTTCTTCTTTTGTGTGGACAAGGATAAGATTTAAAAAGGATGACCGAGTGAGTGGGTGAAACATGATTTTCGTACTAAAGATCACAAGTTCAATTCTAACAGGATTTATTTCACCCTTAAATAATGACAGTAAATTTTTTTAATCATAAAAAAAAAAAAAAAAAGAGAAGAATTAACTCTCCCTATTTTGTCGAGTCAAATGAGGAAGTCTTGAGGGTAAGGCTTTTGTGTCGGCAAGGGCAAGATTTGAATTCCTATTGCTTATGGAAGTTAACAACTGCATAGAATTTTCTAATAAGAGAGTAGAGTTCTAGAAAAAGCATCAAGTCAGCGGTCAAGATAATGCAAGAAGTACAACCTATGTTGGAACAAATTGATTTTCAAAAAAAAAAATGTTGGAACAAATTTAAAATACTCCGTAATACATTGGAAATTTTCACCCAATTTACTTGCGGGCAACTAGTTAACTAGCACACCTATCCAAAAGAAACAAATATTTGCCCCAGCACTCAAGCTTAGTGTAGTTGATTCGCTATTTGACTTAAAGATCATGACGAGAGACTGTAGTGTAGGGGTTTAAATTTCATTGGAAGCATGTACGGAAAAAAAGTCCGTGAATGCTGGAAGGTTTGGATTGGATTCTTTGTGTGGAAGACTAAAATATGACCCGTGAGCTGATTGTACGATTTACCTCTACAGTGACTTAGTTCTAAGGGTAGGGTCCTATAAACTTAATAGCCCGACAAAATTAGGCTCACCTAATTTTTTTATTTTATTTTTATTTTTTTTAAATCTCACTATCGAATCGATAGAATTGGAATGATTGTCTAATAATAGCACATACAAATTAAGAAATATTTATTCCTCAAGAACAACACATACATACACGCATGATCCTAATACAACTAACAAGCATACATAAAGTATGTGTCTTGAATTGTGTCTTATATGTGTAACCTCGACTTAATCTTAAATTCTAGTCCGTTTTAGAGGGAAATATCTCTCTTGAGTTCAGCTTTATCCCTTTGCGAGTTTTGTTGCGAAGGAATTGAATAAGGCCTTGAAGGGAAAGGCAAGTGTCCTTGGTCTTTATGAGTTCCCCTGCAACTTCAGCTGGAGTGACCTCTACTTCCTCCAAAAGCCCTTCAATTTGTGGGAACAGTTGATGATCATATATCCCCAAATAATTTACAGCCAACTGCTTGAATGCAGAAAATTTGCAGTATGACAAATGGATATGCATATCCATTCTTCCGGGCCTTAGCAAAGCGGGATCCAATCTGTCAATGTGGTTGGTTGTGACCACAATTATCCTTTCCTCCCCACAACACGACCAAATCCCATCAAGAAAGTTAAGCAACCCCGACAATGTCACCTACAAAATCCAACAACATTATAAATTAATTAAGCCACTAAGGAAGTTTTAGCATAAGCTGAAGAAAAAAAGAATCATTCTTTTTGGATGACGAGGGAAACCCACAACCATTATTCTAGAATATGCACGAATAAACATCGCCTTATGACCCTAGTTAGTAAAGGATCACAAGGAAATAAACTAAATTAGGTTTAAACCAAGCTGGCCAATATGTATACCAGGCTAGGTTGACCATAATTGACCTAGTCAACAGCTCGACCAACTTGATCGGTCAACACAGGTAAACATTACCTTGTGACACACGAAAGGTTAACCAGCCTAGATTGTAGATCTACTCAAACCAAAAAGACTAATAAGTCGGGTCAAACTGGTAGGTTGGTCATAGTTGACCTAGTGAATAGCTTGACCAACTTGGTCAAGCTAGGTTAAACCTTACCTTGTGATATGACACACGAGAGGTTAACCAGCCTAAATTGTTCTAATTGATTCGCTCAAACCTAGAAGGCTAGTAGTATGGGTCAAACTTGTAACGGGTCAAACTAAGAAGACTAATAGTTTAGTCTAGAGGTGAACTTGTAATCTAGTGTTACCAAGTCAACAATCAGACCAGCTTGGTGGGTTACCAAAAAGAATAATTTTTATATAGTATATAGTAGCTAGATACCCTGTTATGGCGATTTTCTTTGTCTTCCCCAGTGTTCCTGTTCTCCAGCTTGATAGAGCAGTCAATATCCTCTATCACAAGGATTGAACGGCTACCCATGCCAAACAACAATGGCCTCAAATCCGAGTTGGAATTCACTTCTGAAAGATCAAGATCATATACATCATAGTTGAGATAATTAGACATGGCTGCAATCAAGCTTGATTTCCCTGTTCCAGGAGGTCCATAAAGAAGATACCCACGTTTCCACGCCCTCCCCATTCTCCTATAATACTCCTTCCCCTTCACAAAATCATCCAAATCCTCAATCACACCACTCTTCACTCTTTCATCCATAGCCAACGTGTTAAATGTCATTGGATGCTGAATTATAGAGCCCGAATTCCACCCTCTCATATGTGGATGAAACCCTAACCCTCTGAGATTTGAATGGAACCTCGTTTCCTTGAGCTTGGCTTTAATGGCGTTCGATCTTTCTAGAATGTACGGCAGGTACGATTTCACCACTGTGGTCATGTGCTTCTTGTGGAATCTCAGCTCGTACATCCGCATCTCAGGTCTCGGAGATGAATTGGAATTGGAATTGGAATTGGAATCTTGCTTTATGCATAGGAATCTCCATTTTAGGTCGATGTTTTCGTAGGAATCTAGAATTTCTTCGTTGTTGTCCATGGTCATGACTAGGCTCTTGTCGTTCTGCGTCTTCCCCAATCGGACTCGTTTGGTTACGGAATTGTCGAGTTCGAGGCTGCCGAGGTAGATCCCGGCGGCGTGGAACACTTGGTTTATGAAATTGCCTCGGAACTCGTCGATTACGATGGTGAATTCGGTTGAGAAGCGGCGTTTTATGCGGCGGATTCTGTGGGAGAAGTAGTGGGTAAACTCTTTCGGCAGCAAGTCCCTAGCGACGCTGCGGACCAGCATTGCGGTGGCGGCGAGAGAAGCGACGGTGGCCACGACGGTCTTTATGTTTGAGGTTTCGTGGAGATCCGCCATTGGAGATTGATTGAGCTGAGGTTTTAGTGAGGTGCAGAGGGGATCGGAGTTAGTGTTCTCTGTTCAAAGGTTGATAGGATAGAAGAAATGGTGCATGTATTTAAAAGTCTCGGAGACAACGTTAACTAAAGATTTAACATTGACTATTGGTTGACTACGAAGTTTCCGAGAAACATGGTATCATTTTCGCGTATTGGGGTAGTAGGTAACACACTAACACGTTTTGAGGAAGGCTAATAAGTTACATGCACTAACCTAATGTAATAAGATGACATGTCTAAATGAGATGTCATGGATTTTTTTATTTTTTTTTTCTAGTTTAATCAAGGTTTTGGAAAGAAAGCTTTGTCACCTTTGAGATTTTATTGCCACACGTAGGTCATGGCTAAGCATAAACGAAAAAGATAGGATTAGACTTGATATGTGAAATTCAGTAGGTAATTCAAGAAATTAACTCTAACAACTTCTAAACTTCTAACTCACATTAATACAAGGATAGTTCAATTGATCACAGGTAAAATTTGTTACAAGAGACTAAAGATCAAATCTCATCAGCCACAATGTGGCGATAGTAAAAATGTCAATTATACTATAAATATATATAAGAGAAAATGTTTGTGTTCTGAACATTCAATATTCAATATTGTAATTCTTTTTTTTCTTTTTTTTTTGCGCTTAAATTTGATAGAGATAAATTTTTAAAAAGTCATACATGTTATAATATTCCATTATGTTGAATAAAATGTAGAATGATATTATTGTCTGCAGTTTTTGGGTTTTGTCGACTACTATGGTCATAAAATGGGTTTACCAATGGTATACTTTCACGTAGTGATTGTGAATTTTCCTTATTACAAAAAAAAAAAAAAAAAAAAAAAAAAAAAAAGAGAGAAAAAAAAAGTGATATTATTGTGTGTAACATCAACATTAAAAATTTGAGGGATTTTTTGTTATCCCTTTCTCTAATCCATTTTTTATTCAAATTAATGCATACAATAATGACAAGATCTTTGTTGATATGGAGCAGATTACATATTAATCAACAATTAATTTCAGCATAGGTCATTTGTGAAAACTAAAGATGATATAATGCCATTCCAATATTAGTCATTTGTAACCCCACTTGAAAAACAGTCTCGAAAGGATGCAATCTATAAAGTTGGTCTTATTCTGTAAATGCAAATTAAATATCACTTTTTAAAGTTACAATAACCTAATAATAACATTTCTCCCTCTTGTTCCCCTTCACTCCCTTCTTGGAATGGGTAAGGGCGACCAGTTTTTTTTTTTTTTTTTTGAATACTTAGTAAAGTGCAAGGAAAAGGGGTGGTAGAATGACTAAGGCTTTTAGGCAGCATGAGTCATCATTTCACTTAACCCATTCATACCCATAAATATCTATTGACCATAATTCAAAACTTAATCAGCAATAACACAACAAAAGATGCACCTAATAACTTTGCAATACAAAATCAGTTGAATTAGGTAAATATAAGCAAAATATGGTCACTGACGATTAGCTTGCCTCAGTTGCTGTCAAAATGGTCCCGCGTGTTCATCTACCTTCATTTTTCTGTTCTTCTGAGTAACTTGTATAGGCCAAAGACGTTCAGCTGCTGCCAACGATATGGAATGAAGAATGACCGGTATAAGGGAGGCGACAGTTCCCTATCCAAATAAGGTAATGCCGCTACAACCTGAAAGACAAATATCTCGTGAAGAAAAGATAGATAGATAGTGCAGTGTGAAGGGAAAGAATGAGTAGGAATTAGGATGATGAGGTCAGGTTAATACCTCCCATTTTGAATGATCACTTCCTCGAGTCATAAAAGGTCGTTTTAGCTGTAGCTCTACGAGGAAAGTACACTCTTCTGGATTGGCGAGCTGTCATGTTATTGCCCATAAAGAAAGGTCAGTTCCGATTGTCATGAATGCATTACCACGAGAACCATGTAACTTAAGGAAATAACATCAGAAAATGAAAAGATAACAGTGCTAAATGAAGTGTGCAATAGGGAAAGCCTGATTACATATTGCTTGTCTGATGCCTTGTTCTTATTGTTGAAATAAGATGGTGCTGCTGAAGTCCCGCCCAAACTAGAATTGAACGGGAATGGCAGGAGACCCCTGAATCCATCATCCAACCATTGAACATTATCCACATAACTAGGAACCAAGAAGGATGATGGAAAACGATGCCACTCACTCCCAACACAGAGGGTAGCGCCTGAATTACAAGGGGTAAGGGTAATTAGTTATTACGCTCTGGAAGATTTCGGGAAAATAATAAAGGAGATTGTATCCTATCCCGAAACTCCAAGTTTGCAAATTTAAAAAATAAAAAGAAGCTAAATATTATGTAATTATAAGCTCCTTTTTTTTTTTTTTTTTTTTAATATGCTCATGATATATTTAACTTCACATACAATTAGAATGCAATTTCTCAGGATCTCACCTGCTCCAACATCATCATGATAACTCAAATGTTTGTAAATCTCTAATGGAGCAGAATAACCATTAATCAGAGAGAATGTCCTAGCGTGGGAGGCACATAAAATAAAGCCAAGAGCCACAGGTCTGAGAAATTTTGCTATCTGTCATAAGCAAAGCTAACATTATAATCTCCATCACTGATTGAGCAAGCAACATATGCCTACACTCTATAGGAACAAAGAAGATTACCATAACGAGCACATTTGGGTCATTAGGATTATACTTATCATGGAATATGTCAGGAAAGCTCTCAATCACAGCTGAAGCAGCAACACAAATAAGTGGATAAACTGGATATAAGAACCTGCAAAAGCCAGCAACAAACAAGTTTTCTGCTTAATTCACTTTGCAAGTTTAAGATTTTAATAACATGACTTCAATGCTCCTATAATTTTTGTCAGCATCACTTTGCAAGTTTAAGATTTCCTTGTAAATCACTTTGCAAGTTTAAGATTTCAGTAACATTTCATTGCTCCTATAATTTTTGTCAACATTAATTCATATAACCAAGGTACCTCGTGATGAGGCTTGAATCATGATGGTTTTAACAAATATGGCATTTCTATAAGACTCCTATATAAAGAATTTTTGAAATGCAAAATAAAACCTTGTGGAACAAAGGTTGGACAATCAAAGCAGAGATAGTTACACTGTAGTTTTTCTAGATTGAATCGCAATATAAACATAATTGTTCATTTACTTGATGCAGCTTTTTTTTTTTGAATGCTTAACAGCTTTTAACACAAAGTCAACAGGTGACCTCAAATTGCTAGATGCACAAGCCTACTAAAAGAGAAGTATCAAAGGAGGGTCAAGAGAAGGTTTTTAATTGCTAATATAAGGCAAAGAGGAAGAAACAGGGTTATGGTTAATGTTGGTGAATCACCAATTGATACTATGGACCCTTGTACACAAAGCATGGTTCCATAATTTTGTTTTAGTAATGAACACTTATTACAAAGACAATGAACTGTCACTGACGGATAGTTCCTTTAAAAACAGTGATAGTTGAATTGATTTGGAGATAATTATTGGACACATTTGTTCTAAAGGAAACAAAGCATTGTGCACTGGGATCCATGATGTAATTCGCCATTATATGTGAGGTACTGAGGCTTTTTGGCAAGGTAATTTTTTTTTCTTCTTCAAGGTTAGGGTGTAGCAGCAAGAATCTTAAAATCCATAGGTTTTCACTCAGGTTTGGAAGGTCAGGAACTCAGCATTTCACAGATTGATTGCAAGTATTCTACCTGTACAGTTAAATATTACTAACCTTCACAAAAATTTGCAAGGCACCAAGGGAAAAGAACTAAACTTATAGAGCAACATAAACACAGCAAATTCTTCATTAAGGAAAACAAGAGGTGCGAGTAAACCTCGTAGAAATATAAACAAAAACATAACTAATACAAGAAAGATTTATGAATTGAAATAAACTAACCTTTCTTCTTTGTGTGGCTGTAATGACATAAAAGCAAGCCAGATATATACAGGTGAAATGACAACCAACAAAT
The DNA here is from genome assembly GCF_003576645.1 of Ipomoea triloba. Classification (NCBI taxonomy): domain Eukaryota; kingdom Viridiplantae; phylum Streptophyta; class Magnoliopsida; order Solanales; family Convolvulaceae; genus Ipomoea; species Ipomoea triloba. Next base: position 6,485,790 of record NC_044917.1, on the reverse strand, counting down.
CAGGGGCATACTTCTTTTTAGCAAAGGGTAATATGCCAACGAATAGCAGAGCGAGTACAAAGCAGAAGTTGAAATTATTGAAACCATTTCTTAGATAAAATAATGGCCCTTCAGTGCCATAGAGGTGACTTTCACCGCCTCCTAGGACATTGTACCACAATAAATTCACAACAGATGACGTCCACTTTTTGTAGTAAAAATGGTCAACAAGTATTGAGAGTGCCTGAAAGAATTATTAAAAGAGTTACTATGCACTGTACTGCAAGTCTACAACGTAAATCTTTCAGGAGCAAATACAATTCAAGCCACTAGGCAGTGAAAATGTAAGGACATAGGCTTCACATGCATTAAATATTAAAAGAACAAAAGGCAGACCAACTTAGCCTCCAACTAAAGCAAACATACTGAAAAACTTACCATAACAACAATAGAAGTGACAGCCCCTGTGAAGAATACTGGTCGGAACCTTCTAATCAACGAGTATATTGTGATTGGAAGAAATGCTAATATTGAAAAGGGCCAACCAAGAATAACTCCAGTTGCTGCAACAGCTACAGCCATAGCAGGCTTCTCAAAAAGAAATAATGCTGATGAAAGAGACATGGCATACATAGAGAATGAACTAGGAAGGAAACCTGTGCATAGGGGCAAACAACAAAAACTAGTCTAATCAGAAAAATGGAAAGGGTGTATGAGAGATTAAAATATATAGATGGCAACTCGTAGAAAGGTAATAAATGCATACTTGTGCTTGCAAAGAAGCAGCCACTGGTTAGGCATAGCATGGCTAATGTATATGAAGCCAGGCGTTTTCCATACTTCAAGGAAAGGGCCACCACAAGAGCAGACTCGGTGATGACAGATAGAAGGCCAAGAAAAATTCTTATTGAATAAAATACTCTTACCTGAGAAAGTAAAGGAAATCATAAGACAACATAATACAAAATCTCTGAGTAAACAAAAAAAGAAGGAAAAAAAAAAAAAACAGTAACTCACTTTTTCTTCACCAAACCACCAGGATGCAGGTAAACCGACTATGTTGTGAAAAATAATATACAAATACGACCTCAGTGCAAACTGTGAACTGCAAGAAACATGCAAAACTAATAAAACAAAGTACCATCTATTACCATATAAATTATGATGACTAGAACATCAGGAAATGTATATAACTTCCTGTTACTCATAACAGCTAATGTAATATTAATGGCCTTGGACAGAGAAAATACAGTAGCTCAGTGACGAAGTTACATGTATAATAAATAATTCTGCAGCATCCAGTGCAACAGCAGAAATGCAGGTTCACAACCAGCACGAACAGCAAATCTTTTTAAGGAAAAAATACAATGCACAAAGGAAGATTACCATGCAGTTATGTAGTAAGACAAATTTAATAGATCATGATCATAAATGTGATACTACTCAATTAGAGAACTGTCCATCTCCAGCTTCAGCAATTGCTCATAATTCAGAAGCACATCTAACCAGGATAGCAATACAGTAGTGATCAAGAGAATCACCATAGCTATATATGCTTAGTCATTACTGTTCTAGAAAACATGCTCCATTGTAAATTTCAAAAAGAGCTATCCAACTTCAATGCCATTTCAGAATCATGAGAGCAATACTTAACAATATACCAAATATTAGCAATTAATTTGTTGCATTTTTCGAAAATTTTGCCGAACACAATAAAAAATGCAAGCATTAACTACCACGAAATTGTTAAACATGTCATTAAGAAATTCAATTTAAAAAAAAAAATAGAGAGAGAGAGAGAGAGAGATTAACCTGTATTCCCAAGTCTGGAAGCCAGACTTGTAGAGTAGATAGTGAAGAGGCTCCCAGTAATTGAAAGTCTCATCGCAGTCGTGTATTATGTTGGTTGTAGCGCTCATATACCTAAGCATCCCTAGGCATACCAACGGCACAAACCACCCAATCCCCCTGTCCTCTCCCCTATCCTTCCCGTCCGGCTTCTCCGGCTTGTCCAGCTTCGTATACGGCTTGGACTCCGACTGATCCGACGGCATCGGCGGCCGTCTCTGCCGTGTCGCCATCGCCATTTCAGTGTGCTTCTAGAAGTGTTGGCAACCGGTTTTCCGATAGTGGCTTCAAAAGTGGAGTCAGCTGGGTTTATTTAAATGGTTTTGTAAACCGGTGCCGGTTTAAACATATTCCTTGCTTCGTGTTGAAGAAGCCGCCGGTTTGCTTACGAAAATATAATTGGGTCAGGCCCATCTGAACCTACTGGATTCCTTTCTTCCAGACCAATACTTTGGGCCTTAAAATACCCAAACCTCTTTTATTAGGCAAATTATGCTATGGACCCGAGTTCATGTTCACAATTTTAGAACTCTATGTTCACAGTTTTAGAATTCTATGTTCACAAATTTTAGAACTCAATATACAAAATTACATTAATCAATATTCACAAATTTTGAATTCTATATTCACAATTTTGTTATATAGATTCAAAAATTGTGTTATACTGTTGGATATAGAGTTATAAAATTGTGAACATAGAGTTATGAAATTGTGAACATAGAACTATGAAATTGTGAATATAGAATTTCGTAATTGTAAACATAGAGTTTTAAAATTGTGAACATGGATGCGGGTGCAAGGTGGACTCGGGGGTCCATGGCATAACAACCAGTTTTATTGTTTTATTTTAGGGAAAATGACATTTTTCTCCTTGAATTATATACTTATACCACTTTTTTCTTCTTGTCCACATTAGCCCCTCAATTATTAAAGAACATTTTTTTCCTTAAAATAAATATTTTTTTTTCTCACAAATTATTGCTTGTATGTAGAGATGAGTGGGCTTAAAGGGACTTAGAACAACTCCAATTAAGTTAGTCAAATTATTGACTTGATGATTATAAGATTACAAACTTATAGCGTCTATAAAAAGTATGTAGTGAATGTATAAATCCAATTTCTGTGTTCTAACATGTAAATTGCACAACGTAACCCATTTTGGGGCGAGCATTAGTCATCTTAAAACAGCTTATGACGGGGCCTGGTTGGTTTGCCATTACGAGATTCCCGAAATTGGTCCCCAGGCCAAACGTACCGGGTTTCATCATATCGGCTGGTTTCGATTAGATGGTCGACGGTCGCAAATTATATCGTGGACCGCGCATCAAAACGACGTCGTTTTGATTAATGAAAACAGACAGATGAAACGACCTCCGTTCCGCGCCATTCACTTTCAGTTCATATACACTGCAGTTACATTTTAACACAACTGCAGTTACATTTCAATATAATTACAGTTTTATTCGATAATATAAAAACACGTGAAATTGTTATTCAGTATCAGTTCATACACACTGCAGTTACATTTCAACACAACTACAGCTACATTTCGATATAACTATAGTTTCATTCGATAATATAAAACACAAATGTGAAACTGTTATTCAGTATCAGTTCATATACACTGCAGTTACATTTCAACACAACGACTACAGTTACATTTCGATATAACTACAGTTTCATTGGATAATATAAAAACAAATGTAAGGCAGTATCTTTTAAGATGAACTGTAATATCAGTGACCGCGGTTTACAATGCATTGTGGACCGTGGTCCGCGGTGGCCAAGTTGTAAAAGCAGATGAGATGAGATGGAAGGTAAGGCGATATGATATATGAATTCAACGACACAGGGGCCTCATCTGATTCACCACTTTGAAAGTGGATGTTTCTCTCATCTAGTGGGACTGTGCCAATACCTATCCAGATTTTGCATGCCTGCCTTATATGAAACATCATATTTGTACTTTAGATCTTACCAGCTAGGGTCGTCTGAGAATATTTTATTTGTATCATATCATATCATATCGCCTAAGCCCAATACCATTCTCCATGCTGTGCATGCAATGCAATGCAAGTTTTTGCCAATATCAATATGTACTGTACGTGTAAAGATGAAACCTATAAATCGTACCTACGTGCCATCATCATCGTATAAATAAAATCAAATTGTTTATAGTCTCTTCTATTATTATTGTGTTATTCTCTAAAGAAACAAAAAGTTACTAAGTACATATTCGTTTGAATTGAAATTATTGTATCTTTTTACCTTATCCTTGTATTCTCTTGATTATTTAATATATTCTGATTTTTGCTTTGAAAAAAAAAATTGTTATCTTTTTACCTTGTTTTTTTTAGATGTTAGATACAACTATATCCAAATACAACAAAGAAATTACAAGAGATGTAATTTAATTTTTATATATGTAGATATTATATTTCATTATTTGATTGGTAAGAAAGAATTAAATTATAAGGAATAGTTAGTATATATGAAAACATAAATGTCCTTACATAATACAGATATGTGAGAATAATATATACTCTCTTTTAAAATAATTACTTTTTTGTTTTCTTCCAAATCATAAGAAATTTAAAATACCAAAGAGAACTCAAATTTTCAAGGTTTAAGAATTGAAACTCTATAAAAATATTTATAAAAAAAAAAAAAAAGTGAAAGCCAGGAAAAGCAGGCATGGTTCATAGGGGTCAACTTTTTGGTAAAATACAAACACTATCGTCCTATTGTCCTATATATGTAACAATAACCAGTCTATTAACCTACTTGTGTCTCTCTCAACATTGTAATACATTTTAGGAATATCAATCATGTGTCGGAGAAATACTAATTCCGTTAAAATATACACCACGAGACTTAATTGTGATAAATATTATTATTATTATTCTTAATTTTATAGCCATGTCTCATTTATTTATTTTATTTCTTGACTTCCTCAAACTCACACTCTCCCATTAAGAACAAGTTTTAAGTGAAACTTCTTATCAATTATTTCAATTCTATGTGGGCACCAAACTATTTTTCTTTACTTAATTATTTTTTTTTAGCATTTTTAAATATTTTAAATTTAAAATTGTGTCTATAATAATGTTTATATATAATTTCTAAATATATAAATTTTGTATTGTATATAAAATTTAATAACTCTAATTGGCCTTACAGAAAAAAAAAAAAAAAAAACTATTTTTGAGTTTACTGTTGTGGATGCTCTGTATACATACATACAATTTGAGTTATTGTAAGGTGATGTGGCAAATTTGAAAACAAACTTTTTTTTTTAATTTTAAAAACTAATTCAGATCACCCTTTCAAATGCAACTTTTACAATTCTGTGTCAAGCTCACAAATTCACCAATGAGGCATTTATATTCCTTCCGGACCAAATAAAAACCCCTCAATTTTACAATTTGTTATTTTACTTAATTTGGAATTATTACTTAGCTTGCAATCAGTGGCTAAGGATGCTAACAAGTCCACTTCTAGTATAGAAATTATTGGCTTAAATGAGTTAAGTGGAAAAAGACTCAAAGCTAGAACCAGAATATAATAGGGTGGAAGGTGTGAACCGCATATATATTATCTTAATTAATCAAGTTTTTATTATATATTGATTAGACCTATTAAACACCTGTCACAAATTAAGTAGACCATGATTATTGTAATTGAAGTTCGCGAGTTTAATTATTGTCAACAATTATTTGGTCGAGCTCGTTGCATATAGTTTTTCAAGTGTGGTTTATTTCTTCTGTATGGAGGCAAACTATATCATGAATCAGGGTCCACCTTGCACTGTGGACATTGGTCCAAAATGACATTCAGATTATGTGTCCACAGTTTACATAATGTGCTTGTAATTAACATATATTACGGAGTATGTATTTGTATATAAATTGAAAGCACATAATATATTAATTACAAATACATAATATGTTAATGTACTGCAGACACATAATATACAATTAACATATTATGTGTCTATAGTTAACATATTTAATTTTGTGCCATAGTTAACATATTATGAGTCTGTAGTTAACAAATTATGTACATTCAATTTATTTATAAGCATAATTTATTAATTGAATACACGTAATATGTTAACTGCAGACACATAATTTTTAGATTAGGGTTCACAATGTAATGTGGACCTTGGTCCATTGGTATAACAATTGTGTATGGGTTTGTGGAAACAACTATATAACCAGCAAAATTAGACATACATTATTATTGAGTAATAATGCTGCATAACATTCCTTTATTTCTCCTACATTCTTTTCCTCCCGACGTGGTATTAATTGTCCATTCAATTCATGGACACCCAATAAATAAAAGTCACATTAGGAGGCGTAAGAAGTATTTTCCTACATTATAATATTAGAAAAAGTCTATGATATTGATCGTCCCTATTATACTTAGTACAAGTCAACAAGTGTTTTCAAAACTTTTACTATCAGATACAATATTTGATATATAACCCAATGGAGTAGCTCAAGTGACATGTGCCTCTCGGAGCGAATGTGGGTGGACCTGGACCGTTACACGGACAGAGAAAGATCCTGTGAATTTACCATATATATATATGATACAAACTTAAGTTTTCTCCATTCATTTTGAAATTGTACCGGATACAAAAGGCTATGAGTATCAAGACGGGTCAAAGCTTGCGGGCCAACCCAAAACCATCCTTGCGGTGGGGAGGGTTAGAGCCTAGAAATTTTGGCCAGCGAAAATACGGGCCTCGCGGGTTTGACGAGCTAACCCGCACGGGCCACGGACTTTTCAATATATATATACACACACACACACCCTTAAAATTTTTTTAAAATGTAAAAATTTATTTTAAACACGAAAACATTTAATATTATTTAAGTTAAATTATTTGAATATAAAATAAAAATATAATTTTTTTTATTTTTAAAGTTAGGGCGGAGCGCTTGACCCGCAAGCCCGCATGGGGCGGATTAGGATATACTTCGTAGCATGTGGTGGGGCGGATCTAATGGGCCGACCTGACCTGCATTGATACCCCTACAAGAAGTATAATTAATTGCCTAATGATAATTACCTTAGAATATTCCTATAATATACATCCGACTTTAATTATATCTTTGAAATTCATATACAAAAAACAATCATTCAACTTTTATCTTCAATTCACAACAATTAAGTTGTGTAGTTGGATCAAAAAAAAAAAGTTGTGTAGTTTTGCAGTAATTTTTGTGAAGTAAAAAAGTGATGTTAGTTAGCTTGAAATCAGGAAACAACGGAACAAGGCCCTCCCTGTAATTTATAGTACGGGCTCTATTCATTCATGTTTCTGTAAAAGTTGAACAAAAACAAAAACCATGAAAGTTACGGACTAATGTAAAACAAAACATCACTAATCTATGGCCGTGCAATTGGATAATAATATGAATAAACATTATCAACACTACTAGCGATGGTAGGAAACTCTGTCTGCACAATTATGTGCATTTCAGAAATTTCATTATGTACTCGCTGCTGTCACGTACACACAGCTGTGCTATGTAATAATACTAATTACCAAAACATAACTATTTATTGCGACAATTACACGCATATATGAAAACATTGTAATTGTGAGCATAAATATAATATGTGCAGTCCAACTATGAGCTTAAATTTTTAGTTGAGATGGAGCACATGTTTTAATTTGGTATCAGCTAAGTAAAAGGTTATGGGTTCGAATCTCCGCTATCACATGAAAGTGATAGCCTTTCCCTTCTCTTTTCTCTCTCCTGGCGGGTCCCACAAAAAATCCATCTTGCAAGGAGATCCAAGCTCTTCTCTCTCATCCACACAAGTCATGTTTTTCTCAAAAATCATAAAAAATTACTATTGTGAATTTGTGATTAGCCTAAGGGTCTAATTGAAAAACAATGTTTATGATCGAAAGAAATGTAAGTTGTTTGCTACTTAAAAAAGATATGGTTATAGTGACAAAGAAATTTCATTACAAAAAAATTACAATTTCGATCGACCCAAAATGATTGTTACACGTACATACATTATATGACTATCACCTCAGATCAGGTCAAATAATAATATATGCAAGATAAAATTAAAGTTTGGGGATGAGGTAAATATATTTTTGAACCTTTTTTATTTTTTATTTTATAAATTAAAGCACAAGAGCTTGTACGTGCGTAGCATAAATCTTTTGCTTGCTACAAAACTTATTATTTTAAAGATTAGTTAACAGTGGACTGTGCAAAGTAAAATGACAAGTAAATATGTAAATTAACTAGACTCAGAAATTTTATGTGGTTTAGTAGGTACGGTGATATAATTTATCTAATCCATTTTACTACTTATCTCAAAGGAGAGGATTAAATAATGTATTTGATACACAATACAAAGTTGTACAATCCTTTCACAAAGATTAACCACAAAGTCACTTTAATTTGTTACTAAGCTTCTTCACAGTTCTTCTAGGCAATGCATTTATGTATATACTTTACCCCATGTTTGGACCTATTTTGTGTAGCATTTATGTCTATAATTTACTTCATTTATGTCTTCAATTTAGGAATTGAGTTAGGGCAGAATAATAATCTATCTACATGTCTATTTTGTGATTATTAATGCATGAAGGGGTAGAAATTCAACATATGCTTTATGAGGGGTATGTGCTTTAATTTTGTTAATGTGTGGTATATATGCAACACTCATGGGCATGCTTTTAGATGAATATAGGCCACACCGAGAGTTATGTCAAATTTTCAAGCAACCCCTTGCATAAATCATGTCTCCCACTATGAGAATACGGAAAATAGGGAAAAGGGAGGGGGGGGGGGTGGAGGGGTTGATACTTTGTATGTTTGAAAGAGTACTTGGGATAGATGCATTATGGGCAATTCTTAGCTTGATTCTAATCCTTGTTTAAGATGATCACTAGAGGGACTCTTAGACTAGAAATTAAAATTCTTACGTGCATTCCATATCATTAATTCAATTTGTTTGGAGTTTTTCCCCAATTCTATAGGTTGCATTGCATATTACATGCAGTAGCACCAATCCAATGAGGATGACATTTACACCCTATACATGAAAAGGAAAAAAAATACAATGTATTATTTAAGCTTTAGGTATATATGTTTGTTTGAGCACATACATAAATTCAACTATTTACTATATAAATATCCAACATAGAGTTCTTACTTCTTAATCTTCTACTGTACTACTACCATCATTATTATTATCAATACTATTGTATCATCACCAAAAAAAAATTATCAAATATTATTGTTATTGTTGTTGTTGTTATTGCTGTTATTGTAATTATTATTATTATATATATGGAGGGGTTACGTGGTGGGCAGGCCGAACCTTACAAAATATTCAGATGTATCTGCACACTTCTTTTACTTTTTTTTTTTTTTTTTTTTTTAACTTCAAGCTAGGGCAGTGAATAAATAAATCAGTGGTAAATTTATAAGTATTGCTTTTTTAGCTGAAAATTCCACTTTTGATATTTCAATTGTTTTGCATGATTATATAATTTAGGACACCTTTTTAAATTTTTTTAAATGTAGTCCTTAATAAATTGTTAATTTTTGAATCATAGGGAGGGGTCAACCAAAATGCTAGACTAATGATGTTTAATAGTGGTTCTTCAATAATTAACACTTGAATGATGGAATATAAGTGTATAACTCTGCTAGATAGGTAGCCTTATTAGACAATCCGCAACACGAATCTACACCCAGAACACATACTTGATCTGAGATTAACATCTCATTCTCTATCGAGCCATCTCTTGGACCTCTTAATAATATTTCTTGGGGGGAGGGGGGGGGGGGGGGGCATTGGGGAAGTTTGCATCCCTTAATCCAGTTAATAAGTTGTTAATTTTAATCTTTCGAAATAGACTTATTACTCGACTAAGTTTGTGTTTAGGATTTTTAGAGCTTTTTTTTTTTTTTTTCGCATTTCCTCAAGAAACCCTAAAGAAAAACATTGTCTAGCAGTTATGCTACTAGAGAAATTAAATTGATAACTCGCTAAATAATTGAGAGAATATATTTCAAAAAGTTTAACCAAAAAAAAAAGTATATTTCAAAACTGAACGCGTTGGCTATGTTTGGCAAACCTAGCTGAAAAGGTAGCTGAAAGCTGAAAAGTAGCTGAAAACTGAAAAACTATAAGCTCGAAGCTGAAATCTGAGGAGCTGTTAAGCTAGCTGTTATGCTAAAGGTGTTTGGTAAAATTAGCTTTTTGATAAACTGATAAATGTAAAAAGACTAAAAATGACATCTTCATACAATTTAAATAATTTTAAATTTAAATAGGTTTGTTTACATAATAAAATATAAAATAATGAAATCAATATATTTAAATAAAATATAAAGTAAGAACATATATTTGAAAATATATAAAGTAAAAAAAATATTTATAATTCATAAGATTAGTTCATACAAAAATTAATGTTCAAACATAAATATCAAACTGAAATTACAACCAAACATAATGAAAAGAAAATATCAAAAGGGTTTTAATTGGGAGGGGTAAAGAATGTCATTTATTTAAAATAATAAGGATAAAGATGTAAAAAAGTTAAAAAGCTACTAGCTTATTTTGAAAAGCTACCCCAAGTAGCGTTTCAAAATAAGCTCTTATTTTAAGCTACTAGCTTATTTTGAGAACATTACCAAACAGAGCTTATAGCTTATTAGTAGCTTAAAATAAGCTATAAGCTCCTAAATAAGCTCTGCCAAACAGAGTCGTTATAATTAAAAGATGAAAGGTGCCGATTTTCTGTTTTCTCACTTGAAGGTGGCCAATATACCTCCAAAACGTCTTAATTGCACTTACTCACTTAGCTAACCTAGTTGTTAAGGGTTAAATCAAGTGCTAATTTTTGCTAATATTCTTTATAATGATTGCAAGGTTGATGCCAGCCCAAATTATAAAGATAAGGTAAAAAAATATAGTATTTAAAAAGCCAAATATGCTTACTGCTAATATAGTACAATTAAAGGAACAAGAAAATAATAGAGAGCGAAGAAGAAACCCCAAAAAAGATGACCTAAAGGCCCTCTCCCAAGGTCCCATTCCATGTCTTCTCAGCTCCCCCATCATTTCATCGATCTCCGCCATTAACAACCTCCCCCTTTCTTCAACCTAGCTTCTCAAATCTCAATATTATTCACTGTTAGTTACAATTTATTACAAATCATTTTATTTCAAAAAATTTTCAATTCGTCATCATGATGTCATCATCCGCCGATCATCGGGAGTTAGGGGAGGGGTCTTCGTCGTCGACTTTGAGGCCGCCGCCGCCGCCTGCGGCGGCAGCGGCGGCGGCTCAGCCGGTTCAGCTGAGCCGCTACGAGGCGCAGAAACGCCGCGACTGGAACACGTTCGGGCAGTACTTGAAGAACCAGCGGCCGCCGGTCCCACTGCCACGCTGTAACTACAATCACGTGCTGGATTTTCTCCGGTACCTCGACCAGTTCGGGAAAACTAAGGTTCACTTACAAGGCTGCGTGTACTTCGGGCAGCCGGAGCCGGCGGGGCCGTGCACGTGTCCGCTTCGCCAGGCGTGGGGCAGCCTGGACGCGCTCATCGGACGCCTACGCGCCGCCTTTGAGGAGAACGGCGGCTTGCCGGAGAGCAACCCCTTCGCCGGCAGCGCCATCCGCCTCTACCTCCGTGAAGTCAGAGACGCTCAGTCTAAGGCCCGCGGAATCCCCTACAAGAAGAAGAAAAAGAAGAGAAATAATAATAATAATAATACTAATAATAATGTCGTCCCGAAGCCTAATAATGACGAAACGCCCAGCTTCCAGATACAATCCTCTTGATCTCTCCCTCCACCTTTCAGGGCGAAAATGGTAAAACTCTTCCTCTCATCTCCTCCCTTCTATTTTCAATATATCCTCATGTTTTACCTTAGCTTATTAATTAATGAGGTTAATTAGCAGATATAAATATAGTAATAATATTGTTTTCTTTTCGGATTGAACTAAAATGTTGTTAATGTAAGGTTTTTGTTTCTTGCAGACAAGAACATTAGATCTAGCTACTATGAACTTCAAACTTCTCCTCGATGAACCCTAAAACCAGAGTCCAGAAACCCTAGATCTGCATTTCCTTTTATTTTATTTTTCGCTTTTTATTTTATTTGGGAGAGGGGTGTTGATTTTCTGTGCATATATATTTATATGTATGCTTCACCTCTATGTTTGAATCAAATATGATGTTGGCTAGCTTGCAATGTATGCCCATTATATATTCCATATATATGATATAATATTAGAAGGATAATCTTCATAATTATAAAAAGAAATAGCTATTATATATGTTCTTCTAAATTGGTCCGAGTGACAGTGCCCCTTAATTGGTCCGACCCGGTGCGAATGGGGATTAGTCTAAATATAGTACGGGTTTAAACATAACTCCTATAGTTAAGGTCTGAGGACACCTCATGGCCTGAAAAAAAAAATAATAATCATCAATCCAAGCTAAGGTTTGAAGTCTATGGTTTCATGCTGTGAGATCTTAGCTTAAATGCAAGAAAAATTCCAATTCTCACATATATACCATTAATGTGTTTTGTTGTTCCCCTCATATCCATACATTAAAGTATATCATATTATCTCATCATAATTGGATTATAACTTTTTGTGTGGACTGAATCACAACAATACTTTTATACCATATACGGATACGCATAACAACCGCAATATTTAGCGTGTGAGTTCATAATACCAGTCCAAGGACATATTTCACCGACAAAAAACTAAGAGCTAAATATAAACAAAATGGAAAGGACTAACTTTTATAAACTCAAGTGTCATGAAATGTCATTTTCTTTAATTTGGTGTTTGGTTGTATTAGCTATATAGTGATCTATGATATAATGTAATTATTGTGATTGGATGAATTATGCCCTAGCAGCTTAATTGGACTGTTCTTGCAAGGTTGAGGTGACTAGCTATAGCTAGTAGTAATAATCATTTTTAGTAGTAGGAGTATTAATCAAGCATTATCAATTAACAACGTACAATTGTATTTTGTAACACAACATTGGCAACAAATGATTCCGAGGTTATAGTACATTTTTGTTCCAATTAGGTAGTTTCAATCACATGTATGCATTAAACCCCCAGACCCCAGTGTACCTAATTAACCACTCCTAGCAACCTTTAATTTCGTAACTCCACAACCATAAATTACCATTACTTAAAAAATTATAACTTGCAGTGTAGGCAGGCTGAATGTTGAACTTGGCCCATCAAGTTCTTACCATTACGCCAAAAGATTAGTTCGTAGCAAATGCGCAACTTTATTTTCTTATACCTCCACCTGCCACATTTTTTAGAGGCAGGTCGAGTGCGGGACTTGGTTCTTCAAGTCTCCGCCCAACAATCCTCATCAAGCTCTTACCATTACGCCAAAAGCTATAGTTCGTAGCAAATGTGCAACTTTATTATCTTATATCAGCACCCCTCACATTTTCGAGAGGCAGGTCGGGTGCAGGTCTTGGTCCTTCAAGTCTACGCCTAACAATAATTCTCTAGTCACCTGGTGTTGGATATGACCTTTTACTGTCCTCTGTCCAACAACAATAATAAACATATAGCTAAATTTTAGTTAAAATGAAATGCACCGGCTATTCAATTTGTTATCAGGGCATGATAAAAAGTTATGAGTTATAATCTCTCGAGTGGAAGAAATTAAGTAGGATGAAAGTTGCAAAGGGAATCGAGCTAAGTGTGGTCAATTAGGTTTCTTGTCTGTGCCCTATCTTCTTGTTATTCTATTTGTGTTGTGTATTGTTTGCATGGAATTAGTACGACAACTTAGGTGGCTGCTACATGTCTGCCTGTCTGCCTGTAGGAGTTTGTACATGTTTGAATCAAAATAATCAAATGGTGTAATTTATTACTACTTTAAAAAAAAAATATTAAAATCACCGAAATAAATTGCGGCATATTTATTTCAACAAATCAAAAACGTACCTCAAGAATATGATTGAACCAATTAAAGATAAGATATTATGAATCTAAGATCATAAGATGAGTTCCGAAATACACTTTTAGATAGTAATTACAGACTTTTTCATAAATAAAAAATTATTATGAACTAACTAGTTATAATTTATTATAATATTCAAAGATTTTGATTTGCTATATTTACAATAATATAAATTTTCATTTCAAGAAATAAAAGTGAAATTTTTTATTTACTTATTACTATTTTTTTCTAACAAATCTCTCATTTCCCATTGTTGTATGTGTTGTCACATTTGTTATGTTGCGGTCGTTAATTAGTTTTATTACTCCACTGCAACTACTATTTGATATTGTTCGATGAATATCTTAAATAAATTATATAATAATTACCTCTTATTTTACTTTACACCTACACATACACTATATAACAACAATCTTATAAAATTACCTTATTTATTTTGCACCTAAATACTACTCTCCAATAATCTTAAAAAATCACCTTTTACACATTAACACGTTTTTTTTTTTAAAAAAAAAATTTACATAATTTAACGTGAGGTTGGTTAAATATCACTATATCAGTATAAGTTGGTGCCTTGGTGGATGGTGGCATACTAACATATATAGATGGTAATTATATTATATCCGGGCGGGCGGGGCTCTTTAGTTTTGCAAATAGAGGAATTAAATAGTGATGTGATTCTTCTAATGCATTCATTTGAATCATTTCATTCCCATCATTCCGATCTTATCAGCTTTTTTGAGAGACAAGAACCTTGTCCTTCTCTTTTTGTCTTATTTTCTATTTGCCATCATATATACTGTGATCTTCTCCCTCAACAAAACTTTCATACCAACTACGACTTTTCACAACCACTTTAATTTTCCCCTCAGGCCTCCAAATGCAAAATTTATAATCCCCTCTTTGGTAAATGGCTGCTAGCTGATTGTGTTAGAATGTATGATTAGTTGATAGCATTAGTTAATGGTAGAAAGTTGTTTGATAGATTAACTGTTAACTGATAGCTGTTTGGTATAATTTCTTTTGTAAAAAGCTAATTGAAAAGGCTGCTTTGAGTAACCTTTTGAATTTTAGTATTTTGGAGTTACAAAAAACTTATTAACCAAATAACTAATAGTGGTCAAATAAGCCAAAATTGACTGATAGGCTGATTATTTACCAAACAGGGCCAATATATATATATATAAGTTCAAGCGATAACAATATATATAATGTTTCTGTAAAAAACACAAAAATTTTAATTTGTCCATTTGGATTATATTCATCACTAACGAGGATTAATGAAATGTGGAGATTAGTTTTTTTCTTTTTTGGGTATGTATGTATAAATGTTAGCGTGCAAGTTAAACTTCTACATCAATGAAACAATCTAATATTTCAGGCATACAATCTACTCTTGAATAGATTGTGTGCATTTATGTTGGTTTTCATGTTTTCATATAAGGAGTGATTCTCATTTAATTATTAATCTCTCCATATATAGGAGATTAGATGTAATATGAAAATGTAAATTTAGTTTAGTGAAAAATGTGAATGCATTGTCCCAAAGTATAAAACCCTTTTTTATTAAATAAAAGGACAGTAAAAAGCTACTCCGTATATATATTCCATTGAATTTTTGGCTTTAATAACTACATTTTGACCTGAAGAACAAAACAATCACTAAAACTTACCAACCCTACTACTTTCCCTATAAACAAGGCCATGAAGAAAATGTTCAGTAAAAGCAGTACGTACTTTTACATATGTATTTAATATTAAAGGCTGAAACTCTCAAAGACTGATTTTTAAGAATTAGTGAAATCAGTAAAAGGGATCCTATCTTCCTCTTTAATGAACTGTATGGGAAGAAACAGAGAGAAACTTTGGAACCTTAGTATCATCAAACTGAGATGCTAAAATGGCACTTTTAGCAGGTTAAGATTACCCTATTCTTTTCTCACAAAGCACCATCAAAGCTGGAAAAATTCGATATCTGAGAGAAAGAAAGACGAGAGTTGTGTTAAACATATGTGTGTCTGACATTATTTATATTTGCTAGTTGTTCTAAATAGGCTCCTATAGATTAGTCAGTAGTTGTAATTTCCTTCCTCTTGTACATTATTTATACCCTGCTTATTCTCATTAATCTACAATTCAATTCATAACTACCTCACAAGCTGTTGTATTTTGTGAGCTTCCCTTCTGTTTTATCGCTCTTTTTGTCCAACCAAAGATGCAAGTTTGCATCAATGTACCAAACATTCAGAGCATTTGTGACACTGAAAGAAATCTTATGACTATCAATCTAATATCAGTGCTAACAATGGAGTTATCTCAATGTCATATGAAGGGAGATCGAATGAACCAATTCGATCCAGTAATCGGTCTCCACATGAGAAGATTTACAGTCCCAGTATAAATGACAGTAAATGGCCAAATTGCACCTATTAGTTTACAATCCAAGCTGACAAGAACCTCTCTAAAAGGTCCATTCCCAGGAAGATCAGTGAAATTATTCACAGTCATATACTCATTAGGAGGATTCCCATGCCAAAACTCATCTTTTTCATGAAATGAAACATAAACCTCCAAGTCTCCAACACAGCCCTATAAACATTCTAGGGGGTGTAGTGGGAACTGGCGGCTTCCGTATGTGGTTCCGAAATCATGTTTTTTGTTTTTGTTTTTGTTTTTGTTTTTTTTGTTTTTATTTTTTGTTTTTGTTTTTTTTGTTTTTTTTTTTTTGAAAGAGTTCCGAAATCATGTTGGAGAAGTAGGTAGGAGCAAGGCTTGGTGTTTGGGACATTGATGGGTTTGGTGACTTGGAAGTAGGGAGTAACTAGTAAGATTTGAGAGTGGAGTAGCTATTACTTTATTTATTTAAATATAATTAAGATTTCAAATTTAAATAAGTAAATAAAATAAATTTTGAATTTAAAAATATAGTGATGGGTTTAAACAAAAATAATAATAACAAAATTTTGACAAACATCGTCTCATAAACTAGAATCCATGTGACGAGTCGTGTCAAGATGAATGTAATACTTATATTTGAAAAAAATATAATATTTATATTGAAAATATAATATTAATTATGAATAAAGTGTTTACTACTTTTAAGAGAAAGTGTGATAGTTTTGAAGAAAATGTAATCCTTTTATATTTTGATTTAATTTGATTTAAAAGTATTAATTTGTTCTCAAAATATTACACCTTCCCCAATTAGTACTCCGTATTACTTTTTTATCTTATGAATAAAGATTCGATGGTTTGTTTGGAAAGTATGAAAATGACTTATGAAAAATGAGTCATTTTTAGAAAACAATTTCATTTTCAGTGTTTGGTTGCATTCTGAAAAATTGTCTTTATGTGTTTAGTTCATTTTCTAGAAAATGAGCATAATTTTATAATTATATATTTTAATTATTTTATTTAAATATTAAAATATTTACAATAATATTAAAAATAATATAATTAAGAAAAAAAAACCCCTGGTTTCTAGCGAAAAACCAGAGCAGGGTGTTGGCGACTTGGCGTGCAGAAACCTTGCAGATGGTGTTGGCATGCGGCTGTTTTTCTGTGCAAAAAAATCTTTCCGAATTTTTTGACGGAAGTCATTTTCCGCCAAAATGAGATTATTTTTCATAGTCAACGGAAATCAACTTTTTAACTAGACTTTCCGAGGTCGGCCAAACATGAAAAATCCGAAAAATGATTTTTAAAAATCATTTTCCGAGTTTCCAAACACACACCCTTACAAGAAAATCACTCTGGAGGATAATTTTGTAAAATCACAAGTCATCTGCACACTTTCATAGTATCACTTTCTTCAAGCAAATGAAGTCCTAAAAATTTCTTTAGGTTTCAAAATTCAAAACCGTCTCTCTCTCTCTGTCTGTCTCTTTCCTTCGTAAATCTGCTTCAGTCAAACAATCACACTGATACCTCACTTCATTCCCATGGATCCACTCAATAGCCCGAACCCGATTAACCCTAAAGAAACAAATTCAGGCGAAAACGAGCCCGCAACTCCCGAGCTTTCTCCAGATTCCGGCATAAAATGGCCATGCAATCCCAGCCCGAAACGCCCGCCGACGGATGAGTTCGGTTGGCCCACTGTGTGGTTCCCACCCAAGTCTGAACCCCGCGTGCTAACCCCCGAAGAGCTGGCCCGTTTGGCTGATGATCAGGCCCAGCAAGCGGCATGGGATGCTGTGACTGAATTTCTCAGGAACACAGACATCGCCGATGAAGACGACGACGACGAATACGACGATGAGTACGTGGATGTAATCAAGTATGAGAACGGCGACCTCGACGAGGTACTCGAGGAAGAAGAGCGCAAGAGGTTCGAATTTTTCGTGAATTTGTTTAAGGAGGACAGTGTATTGAAGGAGTATTATGAGAAGAACTGTGCCGGCGGAGAGTTCAGATGTCTGGTCTGTTGCGCCGTGCGGGAGAAAGCTTGGAAGAGGTTCAAAGGTTGCGCCACTTTAGTTCGCCATTCTCTTTCCATAGCGAAGACGAGAAAGAGGAAGGCTCATCGAGCTTATGCAGAGTCTATTTGTCAGTTATTTGGATGGGACATCAATAAGCTCATTCAATCTTCGGATAAATCTGCTGAGGCTCAGGTAATTTGCTCTGTCTCCAGTAATCTTCCAACTTTGTGCTGTGATTTTTGAATTTAATTAGTTCATTATGTTATAATTCATGGATTTGGAACATGACAAGTCATACTGCCATTGAGTCTTGCTAAAATTATATATATAAATAAATTCTTGAAATTCTCAAGTAACATTGCTTTGTATTGTATCTAGAATTTCAAGCCTGTTGTAATGTTGTATCATATGCCATGAGAATGTTGATTACTCTGGTAACGATCTTTTAGATGTTACTTGTGTTAGAATTGCTAGTACAGATTGTATGTGGTGCCAGAAGGCATCTGCTATCAATGAAAGCCTGCTTGATAATCTTGTATGATCTTCACTGTCTGAGTTTACTTATGTTATTTTCCTTTTAGTTCAGTGTAATTATAATTTTAGCAATTTCTTAAGTGGTGACAAATAATAAAACTGATTATGTATGTCTTGTTTGAATCTTATTGGGTTTATAGATACAATTAACTGTATTGCAGGGTAACATTGACAAATCTGGTAAAGATGGCTTGGACCTTCCTTGTGGTACTGTGGACCTTGTGAAAGTTGATACTGGAAATGAGAAAATCAAAAGTGGTACTGGATCTGAGGTATTGGAGGACTGTTACCACTTACCAGTTTTAATGTACTTTGTGCATTTTTTCTAGCAGTGATTGGATTATTAAATTTTGTTATTTTGATAGCATAATTCATTGGCTGAAGTTGACACTAGCAAACATGTTGAAGTTCTCAGTGGTGACGTTCAAGATGCAGAAACTGTGAATGCAGAGGGCTCACCAAAAGGCCCGGTGAGATATGGAATAGTCTTCTATTTCTAAATATCCTCATTATTTTCCCTTTCTTCTTGTACTCTACTGGCTTATTATACTTTGCCCCTTTTATCTATATACAGTTAATTAGGTAAAAGCTAACATTTGTAGTAGCATATTCTGTTGGATTCTGGATTGGGATTGTTGATCCATGGGCAATTCTTACATTTACATGAATCTCAGGGATCATCAAACTTATAATTTGGAAGAATCTTTCCGTAACCTTAATTGATATGTGGTAACCTATTTCACTAGACATCTTTACACTTTGAATACCTTCACAATTGATGGAAAACAATGCAGTGCACTATAAGCTACTTGAATTTTGTATTGTAAGTTTAGTATGATTTTTATTGCTGTGAAGACATGATTGGTATTTCCTCGTAAGACTGTATGAAGGCCGAGTCCCGAGTGTTTTTATTGGCGGTAATTCGTTAATTGTTGTTTTCATAGGAAACATTATGAAATGGATTTCATACTTTGGCAGTTTAATGTTGTATATCATTTTACTCATTTAGTACTATAATACCCTGCGAGCCAAGCTCTGAAAACATAATCATCAGCAATATATTAGATGCCTTTCTTTTTAATTGAACATTTGCACGGCACAACTTTCGCTATTTTCAGATGAGCTTCGTATGAAGCTTTGAGAGGCCATATCTTTCTTTTGGTTTTTTCACATCATATCTACTAAAATCCAAATAATTGTAGCAATTAAATTTTGCTTTAGCTTCTCATTAATTGAACCATTCTTATCTGCAGGAGCCTGCAAACGTGCATTGTGATGTTGCACATGGAAAGGATCATCAAGAGGATAATGTTCCCAATGACCTCAAGGAAGATGATGTTCAGAAATGACCAGGAAAAGGTGTTGACCCACTTAACCATGAATCCAAGATTAGTTTTCTTAGCTCTCACCCCAGACATGCTTGTTAGTTCTCCCAGTTAATAGTCTAAGAATTGATATTTGTAGTATTTCTTGTGTTGTGCTGGAAATGTTGATGTGAATGACGTTGAACCAGTCTTTCCAAGTATCTGGCAGTTGAAGTTTAGAAGCGCGGGATTGTATCCAAGGTTGGTTTTCTTAGTTCTTATCTCAGACATGCTTGTTAGTTTTCTCTGATGGCAAGTGTTAAGTAGTCTGAGGATTGACATTGGTAGTATTTCCTGTGTTGTGCTGGAAATTTTTATATGAATGACATTGAATCAGCCTTCCCAAATATCTTGTGGTTGACTGTGATGGGCTTCAGTTTACACCTTAAACTTGGCCATCAAGTTATACAATTATTATACCATGGACCATGGTTCACTTTACAAGATGAACCATATACATAATGTTTATTATTAGTATATTGAAGGTGGTTCATTTTTAATTTTTTTTTTGAGAAAAAAGGTTCATTTTTTGTGTAATAAAAGTTCATATTTAGGTATACTACTAAAAAAATTTGAAATTTTAGTATATTAAAAATAAACATTTAATATATTAAAAAGGAATATCTATCTATGGTAGTCATGTTGCAATGTAGACCATGATTCGTAGTACAACGTGGACCATGACCCATATATATATATATATATATATATATATATTTGAAACTCTTCTTTACAAAGTTGTATTTGTTCTATATTTTCTTAAACTTTTTCAGTTCAAGGAATCAATGCCTCCACTGCGCATCCACCAATAGGCTTTGATGACTTGATCTTGTGACCCAATATAGTAATTGGGCATTTAAAATGGTGTGATAGAATGGTAATAATTGTGTTATCACACTATATAGTAATTGGACATTGTCCATAATATTTACCCATCATAAGAAGTATTCTTTGCGGGTCAATATGCAGAAACTTTGACACTTCACCCCTGTTAATCTAGTCAAATTACTTGGTGAACACGGAAATTTGACTTAATAAAGGGTATACAAATGAAAAATTGTTTCCTTGGTAGTTGGTACCCATATCACTAATCATCTATTGTCACATCAAGGAGTAAAAGTGAGAAAGTAAAAATAGAGAGTACATGTAATAGAATTCATTTTTACTAGAACTAGTACACATTCACATTATGAAATTGAAATTCATAATGTACTGAATTATATAGATGAAGACATATAATACACATGCTCTGTATGTATTTATTTTAAAATATAATGTTTATGTATATGTGTATTATGTTAAGTGTTTATGTATTCTCAGTTATATAATTATGTGCATTATGAACATGAATTATGTACTTTATAAAGTCGAATTATGTATATTAAATCACCGTAGACCCTGATCCACTATATAAATTGCCCTAGTTTTCATGACTTTGTTCTTTCTGTTTTGTTTCTACAGAAGCAATTTCCTTTACATCGCATTTGAAAAGATATTTTGGTTCGTTCTCATCCGTCGCAAACTGCAACATCAACATATTATACACGGAAGATTTCCCCGTACACAAACCCTGTTTGATATGCACCACGTGTTTTGTACATTGTGGATGGGGATAAAATTCTAACCAAATAATATGAAAAGTCATTCGATTCGCGCGCGGAAGGAAAACAAAAGGAATAACAACGAAAACGATTCATATATGATGATATGAATTCTATCTTATTATTACATTTTAAATAAGGACGCATAAAAAAATACAGGATAATTATTATAATTTGATTAGTTTAAGAAATATAAAGTGATATGGAATATGTATCAAAAAGTTCTATTGAATTGTAAACAGTTAAGCATGAAATGACTAACGTCAAAAAGTTCTATTAAATTGTAAAGATTTAAGCATAAAATGATTCCTAAAATCACAATCACTCTTTAGTGATACTTTCTCAACCTATTGGAGTTTTTCACGCACTGAATTTTAAATCTGAAACCTCTTATTTAAAAAGTCACATCTATGTCGTTTGACCATAATGTCTTTGGCAGTTCTCATGAGTTAAACCAATTAAATAGAATTATTTTCATAATCAAAGATATGTTTCTTGCGAAACAAACAATGAAATATAAATTTAATTTCATAATTTGCATCCAATTAATCAAACTTGCTCTTAAAAAATATCATGAGCTAAATTTTTTGTCAATACTCTTTTAGTCGAGCGTATCACATAAAATATTATTAATACAATTTACTTCTTTTATATAATTTGTTAGAATAACTCAATATACTTTCGTATAGTAATTTTAGGTTTTCTGTTGTAAAAAAAAAAAATGCATAGGAAACAGAAACACATCTTATAAATCAGAATTACTATATTTACCAGGTGTCATAACTATAAGAGACACATTTAAACTCATATTATATTTAACTAATCTTTATTCGTATAGAATCAGATTAATTAAGAGGGCAAAGTGCGGAACAAATTAAAAAATTAAAAATTAAGTTGGTATTTGAGCAGAATTAATATTCGTGTAAAGACCGACCCTAAAGCCACAGAAAGTGGTATATATAAATGGCAGATACGCAGAATGCCTCCCCCAATCCTCACAACTCAGCTTCACATCCGACTGAAATATCTTCTTTAGAGAGAGAAAAGTAGGAGATAGATAGAGAGAGAGAGAAAGATGAGTGGGATAACGCAAGACTGGGAGCCCGTAGTGATCCGCAAGAAGGCGCCAACCGCCGCCGCTCGCAAGGACGAGAAAGCCGTCAACGCCGCCCGTCGCTCCGGCGCCGAGATCGAAACCATCAGGAAATGTAAATTTTTTTCCCCTTACACTCGATGTTTTACCTGCGCATACGTATATAGATACCCTAGCCATCGATGTCGGGTCGGATGCGGCTTTAGGGTTTCTTTCTCTAGCGATTTGTTTTCGGGGAACTGATAAGATAACTTGTCTCGGTTTCTGCTCGTTTAACTTAATCTCTATTTTATGATCGGAGATTCTCCTATTTTTTCTTTATTGGTTAATTTGTTTCTATGTGTTAATGTTTATCCTCTCAACTAGGGCTTTTCATGATTTTGTCTTAATATCTGGATTTCTATTTGATTATTATACATTATAATGGTCATAAATTCGTGGCCTAGTTGTATCTTTGTTACCTCCTTGTCTTTTGATTCTCTGCAATAGCTCTTATAGCTTAAGTTCGCATCTATTCCTTGCGATGGCTAATGCCTAGTTGTTATTCATCTAATATAATTGAGTGGTATTAGAAAGTTTTGGAATTCTATTGGTGTTATATTGCTTTGTATGTGGAGAATACATTTTTGGGTTCTTGTTTACCTTTGAAGATGAGTCTTTTATGTTGAGGACAGACATTTTATATCTTGGTTAAGTTTCTTCTGTGCTAAATGATGCTGTTGGGGAGGAGTACCCAGAATGGTTGGTTTGTCTTTCTTGCCTGTGAATCTGTGATGATAAGCTCGATCCTTTAATACTAAATTGTAATTGTAATTGTAATTGGGTAATGAATGATATGAAGTGCTCACAAGTTTTTTCTATACTGCAGCTAATGCTGGCACAAACAAAGCTGCCTCCAGTAGCACTTCTTTGAACACCAGGAAACTTGATGAAGACACAGAGAATCTGGCTCGTAAGATACCTGTTCCCTCTGGATTTTGTTATTCATAAACAATTCATGTCAAAGTCACTCCTTTTTTTGAATGTGTCTTTTGCTTAGTTTCTATTGAATAATTTCCTCTACCCAGAGGCAAAAGTTGTCACAGCATCCTTCCTTCTAATTAAGTACTGAAATCATACATGCATAGTGTTCCAATTTCCAAAATTTTTATTACCCAATGGTGCTGATAAGTATCTGCATCCTGTTTCCTTGATAGGATTTTATCCCTTTCATTCTTTTTACTAGTTTGCTGCAGCATAATTATACTTGCAACTGAATTGAAGAAAGCCACAAATCATGATCCTTTGTTGGCATAATTATACTGCAGCATAATTACTAGTTTACCCAATTGTGCTAAATTTGTTGGCATTCCCAGATCAAAAGGTGCCAACTGAATTGAAGAAAGCTATTATGCAAGCTCGGCAGGATAAGAAATTGACCCAATCTCAACTTGCTCAAGTATGTTTCTCACGTTATCTTTTGTTGCTCAATGTCACAGAGTAAAGGGGTGTTGTTTTGTGGCATTGAATAAAATCGTGATCCTTCTTTTCTGTTTGTGTTTGCAGCTCATAAATGAGAAGCCACAAATCATTCAGGAGTACGAGTCTGGAAAGGCAATTCCAAATCAGCAGATAATAGCGAAATTGGAGAGGGCTCTTGGTGCGAAACTAAGAGGAAAGAAATAAACTTTTAGTCTTTGGGAAAATAAGCCTTCTTCAGTTAACAGTGTCTGTTGAGTCCTAAAGAGTGGTGTTGTACATGAACCTCGTTCTTTGATCTCTCGTTTAATACACTGTTGTGCTCAGCTATGGAAGTTTGGCTTTAAGGACAAGATTTGCTGTGTAATGTGAATGTTTCAGTTTACAATAAATATTGAGGTGACTGCTTGTTTGATTTCTCTGTTTCATGATATTGCAATCTGCTGTGCCTGTGCTGATCCTCTCCTCTCCCTTAGTATTCTTTATCCATGAAATGCTAATCTCATAAGATGTTCAATGCCCTGCTTCTTATAAGTTTGCATGAACATAATAATGCAATACAGAGACAAATTTACAACTTTATTTTTTTCATTCATAATTAAGTTCCATAAAACAATTGCAAGTTACATGTTGAAGCATAGAGTCCACAAACAAAGCTAGAACAGATATTTCTATATGTTACTGTACTACTTAGGAAGATAAAGAACACAAGCCCCAAAACAAATGGGGCATATATTTATCTAGTGGAACCTCTACTCACTCACAGGCCAACTTTGTGCCAAAACTGGTGAGGCAAATTGCAAATGCTTGGAAAGCTGACAAAGGCTTCCTGTAGTCCATTGTAAAAACATCATCCCCTACCTTCCCAAACTGGAGGATCACAGTTTCCTCATCACCTTTTCCACCAGGTTGGCTCTGATCCAATGTTGCGACTAGTTGAAAATTCTTTACCGAAGCTACTGTCACCCTACCATGGAAATTCAAGCACCAACATTGTAAGTGTTCATGCCACCTCGGGGCTTTATTTCTGAGAACTGTGTATGGTATAGCGGCACAGCTAGGCTTTTCCATAATCGTATCGTGTAATCTGTCTGTATTGGTGTCTCCAGAGGATAGACACTCGAGAGAGCACACCATCCTCCTAGGCCCCCTCGACTTCAAGAGGTTGAACTTATAGGAAACACATCCAATCTCAAAGTTTCCAGCAGGGACTTGGGGGCTTATCTGCTTGCTTGTAAAACGGCGGCAAGATCTGCTGCTTGATGGCTTTGCGCCACTGTGTGGTGGTTGACTGTCATATATCGTAAAATTGGTTCCTAGAAAATCTGACCTGCAAAGGAGAAATTCAAAGTTTGATAAAGTATTTTGAGGAAAGAAGTGCACAATTTAATTGTGAGTTTGTGACATTTTTTATATTTTACTTATGGAATATTGCCACTGGAGAGGGGGCTTAACTTCAAATGTTTACAGTTTTCTTCATTTTTATTACATATGTAGATTGTTCCCAGCAAATTATTTTAACTATTAAGCATTTTAATCAACACCCAGTCAGCAGCATCGATTCTTCTTCCTCCTTAACAGTCTGTTTGCCTTGTAAGCTTCCAACGTATAACAAATAGAAACAAGCATGCAACAATCCCTAGTAAACTTTCTTACCTCCGCAAGCATCCAACATTAATGAAACCTGGTATTGTCATCTTCAATCACCTAGGTTCCAAAATCTGTTTGTGGTCACTATGCAGAATGCAGTAAGTGCTAATCATTAGCATTTTTTTTTTTTTTGAGAAGTTACAATGACAAGATTATGGTCCAGCATTAGGGCATTGTAACTTCTCAAAAATACAAGAGAAATGTCTGATCCTCTCACAAATTGCATCTGAGAATAGAAATACTTAATGTGATCCCACAATATGTAACCTGTGGACAAATTGCTTATTCTCTTACTTTCTGATGCCACACTCGGTAACTGAAAAATGACTCAAAGACAAATGGTGGGAAGCAAAGGAAGAAGAGAAGATGAAAAAGAGGCACAGGTTGTATTCCCACTGGATCAACGGAACAAGTCAACAACAACCATGTTCTTTCAAAAAGCATATACCTGATTGGAAAATAACATGGATTGGCAGAGAACTAGATTGTGAAATAAATGATTATCAGAGTTGATAAAATAGTGTGCTTGAACTAGTACCAAATCAAGGTAAAGGTTTTATGATAAATAGAGAGTAGTTCAAATGTAAAATTTATTTATCATGATTCATGATTAGTCAGTTTATACACACCTCAATTTCCCGACATAGGCTTTACTTCTTTGAGATAGATCGTCAGCATCGAGAGAAATTACGTATTCAGTATGAGCACCAGTCCTACATCTTCGTGCAGCTAGGAGAAATTTTCCCTTATCCACGAGTGCTGCCAAATTTAAGTAAGGATTAAGGACCCCTCCCATAAGACAATAAAAACCTCAAGAAAAAAGCAAGCATCCAAGATTAAATCTTGGCTTGGTTGAAAACGCAAGTGAGGAAAAAAGAAAAAGGGACATTTGCATTAGACAGCATTCTTTAATTTTGTAATTTTTGGTTTGGACTCGTCCATGAATCTTCCTAAAAGAACACCTATCCAGTCAATTAAAAAATATATTTAGAAACAAGAATTGCTCACACCCAACACATGATGGTTAAGTTAGTACTTAAGTTCAGAACAGATCATACAACTAATACTTCAGCAAAATTTCAACATGCTATGCATAAGAATATTGTTGTGAAGAATACTTACATGGTGAAAGACCAAGATAAAGATAAAATGTGGAATTCTTCTTGTCACGTTTGATAAAACATTGAAGTGGAGCATCACGGGGCCCTGGCTGCAGTTAAGATTTAAGAAACCCAATCTTTGTCAATGGCTCAACTAGTAAACATAAAGTGGCAATATAAACTATTACTACAATAGTCTCATGACATCTGCAAATGAAGAAAAGAGGAGTCATTATTTTGCCTTCACACTCTTAAACTTAGGGGGGGTAGTGTTCAACCAAACCCATTTACACCCTATAGAAAATATGTGTATCTTTTTAACATGTTGGCTTATTAAGCAAATTGACAAAGCTCATTATTACTCAGCATATCACCTTGATATTTCTATAATTTTTCTGAAATCTGATTACTAAAGTTAGTTTGCAAACAAACTTCTCCAACAGAACCTAGTAGAACTCATGGGCAATGAATACTGTCTTTCAATGTAGTTCCAAGTCTCAGAGACTAACAAGAGTAAGAATGGGTAATGATGCCTCATAAGAATCACCAAACTAGCTCAGAGTTAACAAAATGATTTATGTGTGCACTGTGCAATAAACAATAGCTGAAAGCATAGCTCTCTAGCAACTACAAATGGAATTTTAACAAACAGAAATGCAATAAGCAATAGCTAAAAACATAGCCCTCAAGAATGAAGCAATGTCAAACTTCACAATTCCTCGATCTAAAAACCGCACTTATTTATGTGCAACATCAACCACTCGAATAAACCAGCCAGTCCACGACTAAATACAGTGTACCAATCATCAAGAGCATAAACAAATTTCAAGGAAAAAAAAAAAGTAAACAGACTACTGAAAGCTCGAAAACCAAAATTTAGACTATAACTAAGTAAAATTAGCTTATAGATCACCACTAGAATTCAAATACGCCCCAATTAGATCAATAAAGAGTCTCATTATTAACGAATTTCCTAGGGATCCCACCCCCACCCACTTTTCTGAGAGCCGAATTGCAGTACCTGTTTAAGGCAAGCAGGGAAAGTGATTTTTCCAGCGTGAAGGGACGACTTAACAGTTTCTAGAGTGACCTCTCTCCACCGCTTGCACACGCATCCACACGCAACGACGTTTTGGCGGCTCGGCCACCGCTCGTCGGCGACCTCGACTCGCCGTATTATATCTCCGAGAATCTCCGGCAGCATGTTCGCCCACGAAACCGCATCTCCGCAACCGGATTCCTCGACAGCACCGCCACTTTTCTCGTCGAATTCATTCCTAACATTGACGATGCAACAATCATCCCGCGCTCCCCTCACACAAGTCTCCGAAGCCTTAGATTCTCGAGAAGCTCTTGAGAAAGTAAGCGATCGACTTAGGTTTCTGCGCGGGAGAAACGAACGCCTCAGTGACATCCTCTCAGACCTTTCTCTCTCTCTCTCTCTCTAATTTTCTCAATTCTCAGGTAGTTCTGTAGAGAGAGAAAATGCGACGGGAACAAAGTTTAGAAAACGTGATACAAATTTCTCCGGAGAATTGAAAAAACAAAAAAAAACAAAAAAAAAAAAAGATGGAAAATTTAGCGTGACTGTTTGTGATTTAAATTTAAATTTCCGTTTCTCTATTGGGGTATCTGACAGACATGTGAGGTTAGTAGAGAGTGGATTTTTCCGGTTTGAGTTTGACCGTGGCTACTTGACCCGGTCGGGAAACAACGCCTGAACCAATTAATTCGTGTTTAATTATCTTGCCCACCACTTCTCGTACGAAATATATGCAAATTGTTTGTATAGGTAAGACCCTAAAACAAAACCTACTAGTCAACTATTACATTAATAACATAAAATTTTCAAAAAAATAATATTACATATATTTTTACTTTTTACATATAATTTTAGTTGATAAAGACCACTGAAAATGAACTTAAAACATCCTCATCTATAGGTTTTGAGTAAGTTTTTGAGAAAAAACAAGCTTATAGGGGGGCGAGAGAGTTAGGAGAGAGATTTTTTTATTTTTTTTTAAATATCCTTCCTGCAGGTACTTAGTTTTTGGCAGATTTATGGGACTCACTAAATTCTATGATTCTCGCAATTTTATCCCATGAAGTGCAACTAGAACTTAGCCGGACGCGTGTTGGGCCCGTTAATGACGCTTTTCAAGATTTTCTCAGCTTTGTTTTGTTGTTTTTTCTTTTTCTCTTCTCTCACATCTTTTCTTTTCTTTTCTTTTCTAATTACACCTGCAAAAACTTCTTAAAAACTATAACTATTGAGGATGCTCTTATATTTTTGTAGTTACTAAATCAATAACTTGATGAACTTGCCTAAAGTCACGTAGATGGTCCAAATAGGATTTGGAAATGTAGCACACTAGCACTACACCAATTTTTGTCCATTTCTTTTTCTTCTTCTTTATTTATTATTTTTTTTTTTTGATAAAATTTGGATGTGTGATGAAGTTTTATTCCCTAAAAGTGCACTTATTGTTTTCTTTACAAATAGTTGTCGAGTTTTTATTTTTCATTTGTTCAATAAGAATAAATACTTACCATAACACAAAAATCTAATACTCCACAAATAAGTAGTCTTGCAGGAGTTGCAGCTAATGCATGATAAAATACTGAATTTGATTATCTGACTCTCCGCCCATCAATATTATTTACTACAAGGAAAAAGTGTCAAATAGGCCATTGAACTTATCGCTTTTGTGCAATTGGACCATTGAACTTAAAAAGTGTGCAATTCAACCATCAAACAAGCAATATTTGTGCAATTGGACCATTTTTACAAAAATTATCTAGTAAAATCCAATTATATTACTAACTTATATGTATTAAGAGTGACTGATAAGGATTAATTCCATTGATGTATTTTTGTATGTATATGAAGTGTATGAAAATTAGATGAACAAGGGAAAGTAGATAGCAGAAAGATGAGCCCTTCAAACCCTTCTCATTCATTGCAATCCCTGAATCTTTTTTGAGAGAGGAAAGAATATGGTTTCTCAAGTGTTTCTCGAGAGAGAGCCAAGAGAGGGCCCCACCAAGTCCCCTGTTTGAAGGGTGAGAGTCCCTTTTATAGGCCAAGCTAATACCCGTATTCATATACTCGTATACGCATGAAATACGTAACACGTAGGGGAGTATATCCGGGGTATATTCCCTATCAAGTAGCCCCCCAGTCCGAGTCCTGACGTCGAGTCAACAAGGAAGGGGTCGGGCTGGAATACTGGCCTTACGGTACGCGACTCACGCTAGTTGCCTCGTTAAAAACCTCGGGCTAAGAAAAAACCCAATGGAAAAAAAAAATCATAGCCAAGGAAAAAATAGCACAACTTTAAGCGCCAAAGAGGAAGAGTTCGGGTGAAAGCTGACCATATAGTCTGTGACTTATGCCGGTTGCCTCGCTAAAAAACCTTGGGCTAAGAAAAAACCCAACAGGAAAAAATCCTAGTCAAGGAAAAAGAGTACAACCTTAAGCACAGTGACATTTTCTTCTACCATACTAGTTGGGAGTCAATATTGAAATGTTTTAAACTCAAATTGAATTAAAAAATTTTTAAAAAATGTCCTAATTACACATATTTTACTTGTTTGATGGTTGAATTGCACACTTTTTAAGTTCAATGGCTCGATTGCACAAAAATAATAAGTTCAGTGGCCTATTTGACACTTTTTCCTTACTACAATCATAAATTAAAATTTGAAGAAAACAATGTGACTAAAAAAAGTGGAAACAACTTAACCAGGCCACATTGATTTTACCGACCACTCTAATTATTATGATTTCAAATAAAATCGTACTCCAGACGCAACTTATGACACCAGCTGTGGAACCGTGTCACCCCCACAAAACTGGCAAATTAAACAGTCTTTCAATACAAGTTAATGGCTTCAATTCAAAACCCCACACCCACCAGGTGGGTGAGAAAATGCCAACGTCAATACAAAAATCTTGTATATACATAAGACAATTTAATTAACCAATTTGATTGACGTAAGTAATCGTGCACAAAATCAGGGCCGTTCCAATAAAAATTGGGGTCCTGTGCAATATCTTAATTTGAGCCCCTTTTTCGAGTAATTTCTATATTAAAAAAATAATATTTGTTCAAAAATTTGTGTCAAAATATAAATATTGTATAGAAAATACATATACAATTTCATTTAAAAAGTGGCATGCGCCAATGCACATTTAGATGCAAAATCTTCAACCAACTTTTGATATCAACTTCTTCCAAAATCTCATTTCCAATTGAGATTAAAGCTAATCCATTGAGTCTATCTTGCAGCATACTTGATCGTAAATAAGATGTTAATAATTTCAACTTTAAAAAACTCATTTTTGCTACTTGTCATAACTAAACAAAAAATCAAAAGTTCCTTCATATACTTCATATTGCTCAAACCTCTGGGTCAATAAAATAATAGCTCGATCTACAATGTATAAAAAAATAAAGAACCCTAAAAGACACTTCTGGCGATAATAAAGTGTCATTAACACTCATCAAATTGTCTTTTTCTACGAATTTGAGTTTCTTTTGTAATGATTTTTTTTCAAGAGCTCCCTTTTGAGATTGAGTTAATTTTTCAATTCTTATTTTCTTTTTATGCTTCTCAGACTCAGACGAATATTTTCTAGAAGACATAATTATAGAATTCTAAGGAAAAAAATTATTTAGAAACTCTATGAATAAATAATTAATCAAGAAACAAATTCTTAAATATATTATTCTAAAATCATAATTATTAAGTCATGCCAATAAAATAATAAATAAAAATTGTGAAATAATACGTAATTTAAATGACATTTGGGAATTGACGATTTGAAATTCTTATTTATTGTTTTAATTAAATAATCTCATATTAGGAATTTTATAAAAAATTACATGACAATTCTTATAATTTTTGCGTACAGCTAATATGAGATTTGGGAGTTAACGATTTGACGAATTGTGTACCGTGTGGGCATACTAGGCAATAAATTAAAAATGGTAATAATATATCATATATGCTAATTGCTACGGAGTAATTGCGATTTGAGAATTGACATTCTTAATATTAGAAATTAGGAACCGCCAATAAGTTGTGTACTGTGTCTGGGTACCTATAATTTTATTTTTTTTTTTAATATGGGGCCCCCAAAAAATTGGGGGCCCTGTGCAAAGGCCCTGGGCAGACATGCCCAGGGCCGGCCCTGCACAAAATTAATCTGAGTATGGTGCAGACTTAAATGTGTTTTCTATAATTAGAACTTGCCCAAAATACCTCGTGATATGACCAAAAAAAAGTTTCTCTTACAATTAGGATCAAGTTCAGAACACCTCTTGATCTCACAAAAAAAAAGTGACTATTTAATTTGTTTATAATAAAAGTGGATAAGATCGAACGAATCCAAGGGGCATACTGGTTTTCTGTAAGACGTGATATGTATAGCATTATTTATAGCAAATTGAAGTATTTAATTGCGGAGTATATATAGTATAATATGCATAACAATAATTAAATTTAAGTACTGAGTTATAGTTGAGGAGTATTTTTCGAAACACTCATGGAAAACATTAGGAGCTATAGGCATTAATAGGCTATGGCATGCCGTGTGGACTTTGTTTCTTCCCTATTTAATTTTCAACTTATTCTTTTCATTTTCTTATGATATAAGTGATCAAAACTTAGTCCAGGAATAATCTATTGACTATTGATCTTTATCAATTTTTATCTTTGATTTCTTATTTGACCATAATTGGTCCATTCACTATTAATTTTGTTTCAAATTTAATCATCTGGTTAAATATTTGTTAAATAGACATTACATTTAATGGTGTTGAAACAAACGATATAATCGTCTCAAATTTTGAGTAAAGACTTATCAGTAGCATAGTTCAAATTGGTTTATGTATGATCTTGCTCTTTGCAATCCCACTACTGATAAACCTAGTTTATAAAACTTATAAATTTAATTTACCCATATTAATAACAAATCAATTTTTACATTCTTACCCTTAAATTTAATTCTCATTAAACAAATATTTAATGATACAACCAAATTTAGAGCAAAATTAATAGTCAAGAAATCAATTGTAATCAAATTAAAAATAAAAATTGACAAATATCAATAATTGAGAAACTATTCATAAAATTAACTATTTTTCTTAACAATTATAATGACTATGACCGTAATCTAATGGGGTAGCTCAAGTGGCAAGTGAGCTCTCTTTGTGGGGAAGAATTTTGAAAAAATTCAAATTCAATTCCCGCAAGTGACGATTCTCCTTGGGCTAACTTTCGTGCCTCTCGGAACGAGCGCGGGTGAACTCAAACCGTTAAACGAACAGAGAAAGACCCGGTAAATTTCCCCAAAAAATTGTCTATGACCGTGGTGATGGTGGAAGACGAGGAATCCCAAAATAGAATTCCATTACGAACCGCCCCAAAATACAATTGGAGCCTACTATTGCAATTGTTATACCAGAGTTCATATTGTATTGCGAACTCTGATACGAAAGTTATGTACATCTAATTAACATATTTTGTATCTATCGTTAACAGTTTATATACATGTAAATAAATAACTTGATAATTACTGACACATAATATGATAGATATAAGTACAAAAATAGCCAACTAAATGTATAGAATCTGAAGATTATTTTTGGACCATGATCTACAATGCGACAAATTATGCTATGAACTCAGGTCCACCGACCCAGGTGCAAAACGTGCATATGAAATAGCAGTGTCGTTAGTGGTACTATTTCCTCAGCCAATGATATTTTTTTTTTGAATATAAAGTTCAAAAATTGTGTTATACTGTTGAATATAGAGTTATGAAATTATGAATATAGAGTTAAAATTGTGAATATCGAGTTCTGTAATTTTGTATATTAAGATCTAAAATTGAGAATATTCAGTTATAAACTTGTGAATATAGAGTTTTAAAATTGTGAATATAGATGAACAAATTCTGAAGACAAAGTGTAAAGAAATAAGGTATTTGTTTTAAATAAAAATAAAATTTAGACGCGGGTCTCATGGTATAATTTGCCATATACATGAACCTGACCCAAAAGAAAAAACAAGAAAAAAAAAAAAAANCTTCTTCTTTTTTTTTTTTTTTTTTTTTAATTATTGTATATAATATGCTCAATTGTTTGTGTTACGTTCCTTGTTTATATTTTATATATATTGTACATAATATGCTCAATAGTTGCAAATTAAACAGCGTTTCAAGCAAATATATTATAGAAGAGATAACGGAATTAGGAAATTTGGGATACATATCAAGTACTATAAGATTAAATTAAACGATTATCTGATCTTATATCTAATCAGAATGTGCATAATTTTTTTTTTTTGATTTCCTAATTTTAATTTCATATCAGATCACTGTGAGACATTATTCTCTCGTCGACGGTCATGATTAATTCCCCAGCGACGAATCCCGAACATGAGTTGCGCCGCCGCAATCAAGAACTCCACCGCCTGCTGCGCCGTTAACAGCTCCACCAAGTTGGTAATGGTCTTCATCCTCAGCTCATCCGCCTTCTCTAATATCTCCGCCAGCTTCTCCATCTTCGCTTCAAGGTTCCCACTCATCATTCCAATTATATCACTACCCCCATCCTACCAAAGTAAAAGAAAGTAAACAATTTAATACAAAAAAGGAATACAGGTTAGATCTGGAAATTAAATTGAAGCGTGTGACCTATGTTAACTAAAAATCTAAGCTGATAGTTGGATTGCACATTTATGTTTATATATTATATTATATGCCTGCCTGCCAATCGGAGAGTTGGTCGGCGATGTAATTTTCTTCTTGGACGGTTTGGCACTGGAGCTCGCTGACGCGGCGGAGCTGGGAAGGGGTGAGGTCGCCGAGGTCGCCGTTGCGGAGGCCGCGGAGGATGTCCATGATGTGGGACTCGAAGAGGATGCTGGACTCCGTGTAGATGAGGTGGAAGACGGTGGTGGGGCGCCACCCGCCGATCCAGTGGAGCGACCGCTCTAAAGAGGTGGCCCACGGCGCGGTGAAGACGCCCAGGATGTCGCGCTTGGCGGCGATGGATTTCAATCTGTAGTAGTCGTGGCAGTGAGACATCACCTTTTGGACTAGCTGTTGTTGCAGGTGGTGGTGCTCGGCGCTCGTGGCTGGCCGCGGGGCTTGGCCGAGCTCGTGCACCACTTGCCGGAGCTGCTCGAACCATGTCTCGTGGAAGCTTTGGAAACTCATCTTATTATTCTTAATTTCTTTCTTTCAGTTATGGGTATTGTACAGAGGGAGTCTTTAATTTTGCCTGTTTGTAAGAGGCCAGGCTGCAGCAACTTGGTGTTTGTTTAAATTCAGAAGATTTAAATCTCAATTTTGTTTTTCTTTTTAAAAAAATAATAAAGCATTTTTTGTTCCTCTTCTGAATAGGGTGGTGAGAACTGAGAATCCCCTAGGTTGTGCCATCTGTTCTAGTTATGGCTGGGGTTGACAACCCTAGTTTGACGTTGAAAAAAATAAGAAAAAAGATGATAGGTTATATCTGTCATGACATTATTTAATGGTATGTATATGAGTTAAACTCACTCTCGTGTGTGATAGTAACTTATGATCTTTGCGACCAATACTTACTATTACTTGTGATTTAAATTTAAAATAATGGAAAATAAGTGTTGAATAAATTATTGAAGCAATTAGCTAGATTAGTCAAAATAGTGTAATTGAGTGATTTGAGTCTTTTAATTAAATAAAAACAAAAGTTATATTTGAACTTTAAATAAAGTAGATAAAAAAAGGTGTCATTTGCTCATTTAACATGCATGTTAAAATGTAAAACTCGACTTGGTGCTAAATTAATGTTAAATTAGATTCTACATGTAATTTTTAAGAGCAGGACTTCTTTAACATTTGATGTAGTGTTAATTTAGTTTAGAGATTAATAGATTATATCAGTTGGGATCTCTTGACTATTGTGATTTATGGGTAATTAAAAGTTTTCTAATTATTTTTTTATTCGAATTTGTCTCTTAATTACGAAAACGTTATCTAAATCGAACTTATGTTAGATTCTACGTCAAATCATTGTTTGATAGAGGGGTAATATAATATCATATCATCCTTTTTGTCTGTTGGCAACTATGTATGACATCCAGAGTTGAATTTGAGACAAATTCCCTAATTTTACAGTTGAAATCAAGTCCATAGGCATAGCTAGTTAATCCACCCTCATCTCCACTACCAGCCCCAACTCCTTCACCAACTTAAATGCGTTGGCCCACTGCAACGTAGATGGGCCACGTTACAATTGGAACGCCGTGCCACATGTTCTCCAGAGTGGAGTTCCAGTCGTAGTAAAAGGGGACCTAGTGTATGTGTGTGTGTATATATATATAATAACTAAAATACAGTGTTCTTTTCAATTAAAAAAATAAAGTACAGTGTAATAAAAGACACCTTTCATATGTATACACCTAGCTATATTCTGATGTGCAATGAATTTGAGTTTACAGAAAGCCGTATTGTGATTAAAATGAAAGTATATTATTAATGAATGCAAATGGCGAAATGCATAGAAGTAATTGCAGCGTAACCAATTAAAGTAAGTACATTTTAATTAATATAATTAGTAAGAAGCTAGCTATAATAATAATAATAATAATAATATATCTAGCCTAATAATTTAAGTTGGCATGCTGTATATACATTTATGAAAAAACGCTCTTAATTATTTATATTTTATATTAATTGGTATAACTTGGTGGTTGTTGAGTGGACTGATTAGCCCGGTGAAACACTGCAGGCGGCGGCGTCTTGGGTTGTGTTGAATTGACGGTCGGCTGCGGCGGCGCCGCCGTCTCTCTTTTTGCTCCACTCATGGATGGAGAGATGCAATTTCTTGGCGACCAGAAGAAGATGAGCGGCCTGGACCGGTGTCAAGATTTTGACTAGCTCCGTCAGTGTCCTCAGCCTCAGCTTGTCGGCTTCCACCACCATCCGCCCCATCGCCACCGCATGGTTGTCCAAAGCTCGCTCCACGTCCGAGCTCGATTCCCCTACTTTCTTGCTCTTATTCACTATCATCGCCAGCGGCTCATCCGCCATGTCCTCCTGCAACCACACCCAATCATAAATAATTATTATTATTACAACAATTTTCATCTCAAATTATAAAATAATTGTAGAATTCGTGTATGTGTTGGTCTGCAACCCATAAATTATTATTGTCATTGTATTTTTGTCATTTTATAAAATTTTCCTGCTTACATTAATTTCGTCACTAAGTTATATTTAAGCTAGCTATATTAATTAAAGTTGCAAGTTAATAAAGGGGTGAAAAATACAACGTCATGTGAGGTTGGCTGGCCTTGGTGGCCCGCACAAGCCCACCCTTTCGGGCCATGGGCTTTGGCTCGCCCTCGCCCCACCAACCCATATTTACACGTCTAGTTTAGGCTAGATTAGTTATAAGTCCCAGAAATTTATGCTCAATTTTTATTAAAGAAAATAAATTGCAAATCGTCTTATGATTCTTTTTGTCTATACATTTGGTATACAAAGGCGGGTCTTCATCGCCTTTGATCATAATTATTTTCAACAAAATCATGCATGCATGAATGAATATAATGTATGAATTAATAGCAGTAGGTGTATATATATATATAGTATGCCTGTAAAGTTGCTATCCTGCTGGAAAGCTTGTCTTCTTCTCTAACAGTCTTGGACTGGAGGGCGTTGATCTGGTTGAGCTGAGCGGCGGAAATATCCGCCAAACTACCCGTCCGCTCTCCCTGCAGGTACCCCTGGAGCTGGGAGTCGAGGTCGGAGCCGCAGAGCGAGTAGACGAGGCGGATGGAGAGCGAGGGTCGGCACCCGCCGATCCACATGAACGCGTTCTCGAAAGTAGTGCACCACGAGGGCGACAGGAAGGGCGGCCCCCCGTTCTGCTCGGCCAGCAACGCCCTATGCTCCTGGTACTCCTCGAAGTGCTTCACGTTCTTATCCACGACCCCGAAGAGCTCGGCCGACCCGAGATTCGACTCCATCGCTCGGCTCAGCTCCTCCAGATCCTCCTGCTGCTGCGCTATCCACTCCTCGAACACGCAGCGGAGACGGCGGTGGTCCACGGCGGGGCTGCCCATTTTAATTGTATGTGATCTGAGTGAGAAGTGAGAAGTGAGGAGAGTATATATAAATGATGTGGGGGTGGATCGGAGTAAAACCATTGGCGCATAGGGCAGGGTAGATTTAAGGTGGCAGAAAATGCAGGTGTGATGGGTTAAATTGCACCGCCCACCGACGAGGCTTTCCTCGACAGATGGCTTCAACGTTTAGTCCCAAAACACTGAACCTCCTTAGATTATGCTCCGAATCGTCTGCGTGCAATGAATCTTGCTGTACCACTAACCGGAAGGACCAGATCACAGCTCCTTTAATTTGTTCAATTCGATCACTTCTCTTCCCTCTTCTTTTTAATATAGAAATCTGACACTACTATTGGACCTATTTGGCCATCTCCTTTAGGATTTTCATATTTGACTAAGAAATTGTGTAAAACGAAGAAAAACATAGATTAAATGACACTACATTTGCTCATACTGGCTCTGATACCAAAAATTAGGGGTGGGCAAAACGGTTCGGGTTACCTGAACAGAACCGGTTTTAAACCGAATCGAAAAATCGATCGGTTCATGTTTTAGAAGAACCGAACGGTTCGGTTAAAAATCGAACCGAACCGAGAAAATCGAACCGAACCGAAAAAACCGAAATAT
Organism: Ipomoea triloba; assembly: GCF_003576645.1. NCBI lineage: Eukaryota > Viridiplantae > Streptophyta > Magnoliopsida > Solanales > Convolvulaceae > Ipomoea > Ipomoea triloba. The sequence continues at coordinate 6,446,970 of NC_044917.1, read as the reverse complement.
TTTATAATTAAATATAAATATATATTATATATAATTATAAATAAATAAATAAATATATGTATATATATATATATATATATATATATATATATATATATATTAATGAATAAATATATTTATATATTATTTATAAATACGTAATATATATATTTCAAAACTAAGAATGAATTTGGAAATTCATTCCAGTTACTGGAATGAATTTCCAAATTCATTTCAGTTTTGGAATTTAATTTCTAGTTTTATTTTTTATTTTAATTTGTTTGAATTGTTAATTTGTTATGGTGGTATTTTTTATTTAAATATTAAACTTTGGATTTGGGTTATGTGATGTTTCATGTATAGTAAATACGGTGCCCCGCTAACTCGCGGCATCTCCGATCGCCTAGTCTCCTAGGAAATGTTAAAATTCAGGAGCCGTAAACCGAACCGAACACCGAACCGTTTCAAACCGAACCGAACTCTAATGTTAAACCGAATGGTTCAATTTTTTTAAAACCGAAAAACCGAAATCGAAACTGAAACCGAAAATAACCGAACCGAAGACCGAAACGCCCACCCCTACCAAAAATTATAGCTAATAGCGAATGCATAATCTTATTATTTTTATAAACCGTCATCATATTTTTGAGAGGCATGGTGCTAAATTTGAATTAAAATATTCATCATTCTATTATAATATTAACTTGTTGACATTATTATAATTATTTTACTTACTTAAATATTTGAAATTAGTTTAATAAAGACTCTAAAATATATAAACCACTCCAAAGTTTAAAATTTTTAAACCCTAAGTTACAATATATATGGTACTAAAGCTCTGTTTGGTAAAATTATTAGCTTATCAGTCAATTTTGGCTTATTTGACTAGTCAATTTTGTCTTATTTGACTACTATTAGCTATTTGACTTTGGTTAAAATATCAATAGGCGTGAAATGACTAAAATACCCTCATTATTTTAGGGTTTAAGATTTTTCGGTGAGATTTGACTGACAATTTGACCGGAGTGACCAAAATTGATAAAAATTGCATAGTTAATGTACGAAATTAACAGTTTTAAAAGTCGTGGATCACAATTAAAAAGACCCCTATAGTCAGTGGACCAAAATGAGAATTTGTTCATTTTTAATTGTATGGTGCATTGGTGCTGACATTTTGATATAGTAAACTAAAATAAAAGAAAATCGATATTCATTATATAAATAAAAGAATAAAAATTAGCATTGTAATTATTCAGGGCATGTGGCATTCATTTATTTCCTATAATACATTTATCATAGTAATCCTCTCCAAGTTTTGAGAGGACAATAAAATTGAAAAAGTTATGACGATACTCGTAAAATGAGGACAATAAAATTGAAAAAGTTATGACGATACTCGTAAAATTGAATTCGTTCAATCATTTTAATCACCTACTAGTCTCAAATCCTTTCATTGATAGTTAAAATGTTTATATGATAGTTCAATCGCTCTGATCATAATTTATCCAAGTAAACTTAATTAGAGTACTTGAAACGGTTCACATCTTCCAAACGTATCCTTATAAAAATGTCATTCCACACCCGATCCGCGCATAATAATAACTATATCATCATCTATCACTATCCCATATCCGTCTCCAAACTCGTTATATTGGCTCACTGTTGCTTTGCATCATCTCCATCCCTTCAAATCCTCAAATCATCTCAACTATACTGAAGATGAAATTAAGATAATATTGTAAATTTATGGAATATTTATTGCCATTTGCCTATAGCATAATATAGTCAACCAAAACAGAGCGATAGGATAGAATTGGCACATAGAGTACAAGTGTACAACAACAAAAAAATAACAATAAATAAATAAATAAATAAAAACCGAAACAGATCAACCGATTAGGAGGTACCTGGACCTGCTGCATAGCTCTCGAATGCATGTATTTGGATGATAGAAGGAAGATGACGTTCTTGGGTTGATCATAATTCATAAATAGTGTTGACCGACCTCATCAAAATTTTTTTAGGGAAAAGGGTCAAATAGGCCCTCAAACTTTATCCGAAAAGTCAATTAAGTACCTAAACTTTTTAAAGGTGCAATTAAACCCTTTAACATCTTACTTTTGTGCAATGAGGTCTAAAAACAGGTTGGTGACTTGTGATAGTAGGTTATAAATCATTTCCGACCAAAAATCACTGCAGGCGATGGCGACGGTCGCCGGAAAAGTCAACCGGCGACCAAATCTGGTTTTGACGGAAGGAAGGAAGCTTCCTACGGCTACGCGGCAAGACATTTGGTTTTATTGTATGCAATGTCGAAGAGCGAGGAACAAGCTATCGGAATCCCCTATAATCCGTCCGGCCTATCAAGCGCCGCCGCCACCACCGCAGCAGTACTTTGTTCAACAAAACCCTTACCAAGCTGGCGTCACCCCTCCGAACGCCATCGTCGGAGACCCCAAGGGAATTCCGATTCAGCAGACTATGTACCGCGACACTCCGGCACGGTTCAACTGCATCCACTGTGGCAATTCTGGACTTACCCTTGTCAAGTAATTTTCCTGATTTGTTTTCCCAATTTGAGCTTTAATTTCTTGTTTCTAGATATTTACGCTGTACATTATAGGCTTTCCTTTCTTCTGCTTAATCTGATAGATATGTAAAAAGATGTTGGCTTGATGAACTCTTTGCTTTTCTCATCATTTCTTACTTCTAAGACTGAATTATTGGATCCAATAAGCAATGGCAAGATTCCAGAGAGGCGACTGACTTTTCCGGCGACCGGCTCCGTCGCCGGCAGTGGTTTTTAGTTGGAAATGATTTCTAACCCGCTATCACAGGTCACCACTATGTTTTTGGACCTTATTGCACAAAAATAAAATGTTAAAGGGTTTAATTGCACCTTTAAAAAGTTTAAGTACCTAATTGACTTTTCAGGTAAAGTTTGAGGGCCTATTTGACCCTTTTCCCATTTTTTTATAATAACAATTTAATTAATTGTAAAATATTTGTGTAGTTGCTGTCATTAAATTAGAAGAACCATTCTTCAAACTACCAAAAAAACAGTTTTAAATTGAAGAAAAGAAGCTCATAAAATAGGACTTTTTTCTTTTTAAAAAATGGACTGCACAACGGGACTCTCAAAATATAATATAATAATAATAATAATAATAATAATAATAATAATTAAATTTAGTTTTTAAAAAAAAGTACACAACATGGCCAAAGCAATTGAAACCTTGCAAGTTGCAATTACTGGTTGCATTTACAAAAATAAATAAAAAGAAAACCCAAGTGAATAGCCACGCCAAATTGCAATGCACCACATTTTAGGGAGGAATGAAGCCTTATCTTGCATTTGTTTCAAGCGTTGTATTACAATAATAAATGTACCATTTACTTACCACATCTATACCATGTGCCATCACATGCATTCACACCATACTTCATACTTGTACCATATTGTGAGGCCATCCTATCTATGTTTAATTGTTTAATTGCTCGTTGATGACTTGATGTGATCCACTAGTACTTGAATACCCATACTTGATAATCAATATATTTCCTACCTTGGTAATTGGTCTTGTTTTTGCTTAGTTTTCTCAAAAAGGTTTTCTAAAAAACAATTTAATAGCATAATCCACCCTAACCCAAAGGCTAAATCAGAACTTTCCAGCAAGGCAGGCATTCTGCACTAATCAAGTTATCCCTTAAATTTGATGCTAATATGCTATGACCGCTCATTTCAAGCAAGTACTACTACTATTACTATAAGATGCCACATAGAGGCTCTCCCTGTGGAGCTAGCTCAAGTGGTAGACCACTTCACTTAAAGTTACCACTCCAGCAGCAAGGTAGAGGTTCGATGCAAGTTGGAAGTGTGGAGATAGATTCTTTTATACGATGTCACAGAGAGGCCCTCCCTATGGAGCTAGCTCAAGTGGTAGACCACTTGACTTAAAGTCACCACTCCAGCAGCAGGGTAGAGGTTCGATGCAAGTTGGAAGCGTGGAGATGGATCCCTTGTGCCTAGAGTCAAGGACTAGGAAGAGAAATTACCAAAGACTCCAATTAACACACAGCTACTCAGCTAGTACAAAAACAAGTGAATGTGGTTTTTCAAACTACAAATTTTCTCATATTTATAATGGCTGATTCATCACTTTAATTTGAAGGTAATTAATCATCTTTGGCATGTCATGTAAACCAACAGCACACTATGAATTCCTCAGAAGAATTAGTCGAATTGAGCTGGCAGATTATGGCAAGAAACATAAAAGTCCAATTTTCCCCAGACAAACTGCTGATTTTTCACTTTCTATCTTTGCACAGTGATTGAAAATTTTCAATCCTGATGGTAGCTAATAGCTCCATACTTCTCCCATTCCTACCAAGCACAAACAGCATTCACACAAAATAGCAACCACTACAATAGATGAAATGGGAACTCATATCAAGTGAATCAAATCCAGGTAGTAGTTAAAAGGTACAAAAGAAGAATAAACATAACTGCAATTTCAACTATAGTGAACTTCAACAACAGAAAATGTGCATCAAAGACAGCAATTAAGATTACTAGTGATACTAAGCAATGGACCTAGAACATGTCAAATAGTCAAAAAAGGCAATCTAAAAGAGGAAGATAACTTCTCAACATCCAAAAAAAAACAGCATTGTATTCATATTCATAGTGAAAGCATAACATAAGTACAACTCTAAATAATATAATGATTCGAGTTCTTTATATTACCATGGAATTCTTAACCTTTTCTCCCAAGATTGATGATTATTCCAGCGCTCTTTGTACCGCATTCGATGGCTTCTCCAACAACTGGCCTTCTTCTTGCTGCTTTTGAATCGTGGACTTCCTCTCCAACTCTCTCCACTTGTTAATCGCAGCTGTGCACAAAACTGAAAACAGAAAATCCGCAAAACAACTTTTAATCCATAAACAGATTGAACAAAAACTTGAAAAATCGAGTGAGAATTGCGGCGTACGCATTCACGTACATCCAGCGCTGACGAAGCAGAGCAATCGAACGACCTTCGGTCCTGCCTCTCTTCCCGGAGCTATCATCTGATTCATCGTTCTCACTTCTCCGTCTGGACACGGGAATTGGTATCGATCTGGTCCCTCCGCCCAAATGCTGTTGAGAAGAAAAAACGGGCTTTGGTTCAACAGTGGGCCACAGTAGAGGGCCCAATGCCCATTACCAGACTCCGGATCTTTACAAAGTGGAATCTAAGTTGGGCTATAAATGATTACATGTCATAGTCACGCTGTTTTCTCTATAGGCCCAATGTTTGTTTTCCATTATAAAATCAATTTTGAATGTTAGGATTACCGGGAAATTATACCATGGATCAGAGTTTACTTTGCACTAACCTAGAGGATGTGGTTGAGTGGAAGAGACTCATTCATCCTTAACCAAAGGTCAAGTGTTTGATCCTTGATTACTTTGCATTGTAGATCTTGGTCTTAAAATAATCTTCAGATTCTGTATCTATAGTTGGCACATTTTGTATTTGTAGTTACTCAAATTATTTGTTTACATGTACATAAAGTTTTTACTGTATAACAATTGGGAAATTGTTATCCTTGTTATCTCTGCAATAACTTTTAAATACTAACAATTAAAAAACTGATTAACTAAGAAAAATATTCTACTAACATGTATATCCCTAAAAATACTCCACTAGTCCCCTAACATGCATGTTCTTAAAATAATCGAAGTACGTAAGGGCAAAGTCAATTCGTAGAAATGTAACAAAAAGACAATAATCAGAAAGATTTTTTTTAAAAAAAACACTAATTAACTTCTTTTACTGCATCCAAGTCGTGGCATTCGGCAACATGGTGGACATTCTTAATATTTTTATATGCAAAATATTTCAACTTTGCGTCACCACACCTAGATTAAGTTGAATAAGGGAAAACGACTTTCTTAGTTGTGTTTGCCATATAACGTACGTAGATATAACTTTTATATAATATTTGATTTACCAGAAAGTTCACCATCGCTATTTTTTTTGAAGGTTTATTTGAGAAAATTTATTTTGTGACCCTAACTGTAAATTAAACCAAGAAAGGTAATAAATAGTTCATACAAAGAGTCATTATCAAAGTAATTGTCTAATAACTCGATTGGGTTGCCCCACTCTTGTATAATACTATACTTGATAATTACTTGATTTTTCAAACCATCACGCCTCCATCTTTAATTAGCTTTAATTTCTACATGTATGTGAACAAGCCTAACACACGTGTTTGGAGGAAACTAGGCTTGTTCAGTACGTAAGTGGAAATTTTCAATTTTTTTAAAAGCATAATATTACATTTTCACTTTAAAATATTTATTTTTCTTAAAATTTATTATATATTTACTAAAAATATTAATTTTCACTAAAAATATTATTAATTCTTTTTTAAAATATTACATGCATGTTCTATGAAAAATATTAGTATTTGAGTGAAAAGTAATGCATTGTCACTGAAGCATATTAATTTATTACATTCAAATTAAAGAATTAATTTTTTTTGGTATAAAAATGATATGCATTATTTCTAAAATATGTATTAATTTGTTGTATAACAGACTAATAGTAATATATGTTACAATAAAATTATTAATTTCTTTTGTATAAAAGTAATATAATTAATTTAAATTTGCTTTGTATGTTCAATGAAATTAAAGTGGCAGAATTTTTTAAGGAGGGAGTAGTTTATGTGCGCGGGCGCATTTAATTTGCATGTGATCTTTCTTGTGCAGTTTATCCAATGTCAAATCTAAAAAGAAAATGATGAAAAAAAAAAAACTATGTTTTGTACTGTGTTCCAAATTTATTTTTAAGATTAGCTTCACGCAAAACCTACTCTTTATCTAAAAATATTATTCCCACATATATTCTAATACTCCGTATCATTAAACCTCCTCACTTTTATGGATAAATTAACATTTTTTTTTGTTTGAGCCGGTCAACTATATATTGACAACTTAGACTTGTTTAACACTTCTTGTAATACTTTGTCAGTTCGCGAGTTTTTCTTGTGCATACATTCAGGTAGCTACTACATACTTTTCCGTAAATTAAAGAGAGTAAAATATTAAGTAGAGAAATAATAATAATATGTATATAGTATTATTCTAATTTTATGTGGGGTATATATATCTAATTGTGAGTGGTAGACATTGTGCCACAGTACACGCATATGCTAACTAATGTTTGGTATATATTATTTTTGAGTTAATTCCATTTTGGTCCTAGATTTATAGGCGACATTTTAATTTTAGTCTTTTTTTACGAGAACATCCTGATTTGGTCCTAGTATTATTATGACATGACCATTTTTAAGCATCTATCAACAAAATCGTTGAAATATCGTTAAATATAAAAACATTTAAATCTTTTTTTATACAAAATAGGTTGAACTGTTATATTTTTGAAAAAATTCATAACTGAAGATCGAAACGTCCTTGTATTTAGTGATATTTAAACTGTTTTGTTGATAAAAGATAAAAAATGGTTATGCTACAATAATACTAGGACCGAAAGTGGATGTTCTAATAAAAACGGACTTAAATTGGTCTGTCACCTATAAATCTAGGACCAATAATAAAATTAACTCTATTATTTTCTAAACACATATGGTATCAACTGGGACAAGGTCTGATCTTTGAATTGTCACTTCATTTTATTTATTTATTTTTCTTCAATTCAACAACAAAAATATAGGTCTTTCATATATTGATATTCTCCTACATATTTTCTTGCATAAGGCATGCTTTGTGCGTTGGTGTGGATGGAATGTTTATATAATTTAATTAAGGAATGTTTATATAGACTTTGAAGTTATTAAAGTCTGTTATTGAACAACGAAAAGATCAGCATATGGATAATAGATTTTGCTTGAGAAATTTTCTTTTCATTAATAACCTTTGTTGTTATTGAACATCGATACTTTTTTTTTTTTGAAAATCCTAATTTCAATATCTAATTTTGTGTGTAATTAAATTTCTTAGTTAATAGCCAATGACCTTGTAGTCTAGTGGCATCAAACCCTTCCCTTTATACGGGAGATGGTGGGTTCGAGCTTTAGTAGAGTCAATACTGACTCTACTGACCCTTGTGCTTCAATAGGTTGAGAAAGTAGTTATGAACAGATACTGCAGGGTAAAGCCATTTTTTAGTTACAATGATCAAAATTATTATACTACCACAATTTGAAATAATAATAAATAATAAATATTTTAAATAATTAATTACTCCGTAAAAAGTATTATAGACAATATTATTATATTATCACAATTAGAAATACAAATAAATAATAAATAATAAATATTTTAAGGAATAGAAAACATAATGTTTGACTAACTTTAATGAAGGTGGTGTAAATAGCAAATTCTATTTACACCACCTATAAAGCTATTAAACCTATTAAATAATGGTGTAAATAAAATTTAAGGTGGTACAAATAGAATTACCCTTATTTATGCTAAGCCTCCTCAGAATCTGCAACTTAATGTAAACATCATTTAATATGAAGGCTAAGCCTCCTCAGAATTTGAAACTTAATGTAAATAGCATTTAATATGAAGGCTAAGGCTCCTCAAAATTTGAAACTTAATGTAAACAACATTTAATATAAATCCAATAACTTGTGTTTTATTTTGTGGGGGAAAACAACTTTTCATTATCTTATCTGAACGACATCGTTTTTGACAACTCCTTGTGCGGGAACTTTTCACCACGATTTTACTCTATTATAGATTATAGATAGATACAGATAGGATTATAATAGTTATTATGGCCATCAGGCCATGCCATCTCTTAATTAAGATTTACAAATTACGGAGTATATTTTATGAATTAAGCTAAATTATAATAGTTAGTATGGATCCATGCCATCTCTTAATTAATATTGATCAAATTACGGAGTATATATTTTATGAAGTAAGCTAAATTATACTCCCTCTGTCTCATTTTACCTGTCCTACTTACTATTCATTGGTCAAACCAACTCCTTCTTCTTTGTTTATTTTCTTTAGTAATTTTTACTCATTTTTAAATTTGATTTTTTCTGTTTAATAGTACTTTTAGTGTAGTTTCTAAATATATAAATTTTGTATATTAATACTAAATTTAATATTATGAAAAATTGGATTAAAAATAACTTCAGTCAAGCCTCGTTAACCGAATCAGACACATAAAATGGGACGGATGTAGTAATAGTTTTTATGAATCCATGCCATCTCTTAATTAAGATTTATCAAAATTAGGGAGTATATTTTATGAATTAAGCTAAATTATAATATTCACGCAATTTGAGTCGCACCCTCTAATCTGATGTGTGGATTGAGACGGGGAAGTCCCCAGGCCCCCACCTATAAAACCCATCCATCCACTATGAGGTTAATCAACTTCCTCGTACACCTTTGTAGGAGCGAATTGAAGAAACAAAAGATAACGTTGTGGGTGGGGATCAATGGCAGACGGCGTTAAAAGGGCCAGCGATAAGTATAGGTCCTTTCTTCACGAAGAAGGAGGAAACATCCAGTGGAGGCACGGCGGTGCTCCCACTTATGACGCCGTTAACGAGCTCTTTGAACAAGGCAGAACCCAGGTACGTACTACGTCGTATCGATCGCTTGCATGTATATTTGTGTTTGATTATATTATATGTGAGTCCGAAAAAGATCGAAACAAAAAACAGTTGAAGAACGAAGATGGTGATTGGCGTTTTGGTTATTAATTTTAATTTGTAGGTATGGCCAGAAGGATCCTTAGAAGAGACAGTACAAAATGCTGTAAAGTCGTGGGAAATGGAGCTGTCTCATAAAATTCGCATACAAGACTTCAGGACCATCAATCCTCAAAAATTCAAGCTCTTCGTTAATGGTATGTATATATGTACTTATTTTTAGTTTTAATATGATTATTTAAGTTTAAAATTTAAATTATTATTAGTATTATTACTGCCTATCTTTTATTATTATTATTATTATTATTATTATTATTATTATTGTTATTATTATTATTATTATTAATGTCATAATTTTGAAAAAAAAAACATCATAGATTTTTTCTTAAAAATTGACTATTCAGCTATTTATCAAACACTGCATTAAAACATGAGAGTGAAGTAAGAAGAAAGTAAGAAAAAAAATTGTGAATGGCATGCATGATAAATATTAGTGGATTAAGATATATGTCAGTCCATTTAAAATAGTTGGTGAAGATGTTACTCTATATAACAGATCATATATATGTTCACTAACTCCAACATTTATTATTGTTTCAGTGGCCTTATTCTCACCACAAACAAATAAATGACCCACATGCATCATTCATGTGATCATGTCTACCCTTATCAACTCTACACTAGTACATATTCCTTACATTATCATATCAAATTAAACTAATTTCTCTTTTATTTATTTATTTATTTATGATAGGGAGGGAGGGATTGTCAGCTGAAGAAACCTTAGAGCTGGGGAGTTACAATGCACTGTTGAAGACTTCGTTGCCGGAACAGTTGAAGGTGTACAAATCCGAGGAGGAGAGTTTTGAATCGTCACACGATGTGTTCCGGTCGGCATTTCCTCGGGGGTTTGCGTGGGAAGTGATGGCCGTGTATTCTGGGCCGCCTGTGGTGACCTATAAGTTCAGGCATTGGGGCTATTTTGAAGGACCTTTCAAGGGCCATTCTCCTACCGGAGAATTAGTTCAGTTTTATGGCCTTGGAATCATGAAGGTACTATCTCTCTCTCATCTCGGCAAACATATTATTAGATATCAATATATAAACATAAATGTGCAATTCAACTATCAGTTTAGACTTTTAGTTGAGATGAAACACATGCTCCATTTTAGTATCAAAATCCTCACATGTGAAGGGGCGTGTTGAGCATAATATCTACTGATGTTGTGTTCGGTAGATAGACAACATGATTCTTATCTTCTTCAGTGCACTGATTTTTAAGACAGACACCATATGTTGTCGCTCCACATCAGTATGAGTGGATGGACCCTAACTTTTACAAAGTTGTACTATGAATATGATTATGATGTTTAATTTACAGGTTGATGAATCTCTGAGTGCCGAGGAAGTAGAGATATATTATGATCCAGCAGAGCTTTTGGGTGGGCTTCTCAAAGGAACAGATTCCAACATTAAGCAATGCCCCTTCCACAAATAAAAAAGCACCATCGCTGTTTGTTTTTTTAAGGTTACCGTTCTGATGTTATGAATTTCCCTAGCTTCAAAGTAGGAATCTTGTTATGAATAATGACAAATTATCTCATGAATCAAGTTTCACCTTTCATGGTGAATCCTAATTCAAAATGATATCGTTTTATATTAAGTGTCTAAATCATGTTTAATAACATTATCATATATTATGTTCATAATATTTCTTTTATATATTCACAAATATAAAATTTAATGTACATAAACACTAAACTGAACCTAATCATATATATTCACATATTTGAGAATTTAAACCAGACTTTTCCCTAATAAATGGGAAATAAACACCAGTCATATAACTTGGTAATAAAGTCAAGATACAGCCCTTGAAAATGATACTCTTAGATGCTGATCTGATGGTGCAACTGAACACCCAAATTATGACTTTTACTTGGATACAGATGATGGGGTATGGCCAATGGGTATATACCAACTTGCTATAACTACAATACAGAAAGTTTGCATCTTGTGTGCCCTCTAATAAATCAATAGCTCATTATGGTGAGATTCAATTCTTGGAATGGTGCCATGTCGACATTCATCGGCTAGAGCCAATGTCAACATCTCTCGGTGCAGAATTTATCGTCTGGTTTGAGCCATAAAGCCTGCATCAAAGCTTGAAAATGAGGCTCAAAGTAGTTGCAACTCGCTATCGGGAGAGCATTTTGTCAATGACACAGCGTATATAAACCATTCCTTTGATAATGACGGTCCATATATAATAATTTCCTCAAGACATTAAATATCTTATCTATAGATGCAACTCACCTTGTGGTAGTAAGTAATTGCAGCGGAGAACTTTTCCTGCGTGAAGGATGTTAGAATAATATTTGTGGCTCCAAATTCATGAAGACCACCCACCATGAAGGCATGAAGCATTGCAGTCCATCATTCTTGCACGCTCGTTGACAAATGCGTAGCTCCTTGCAATTGCCGCAATACTCTCTTGTTTGCCGCATTTCTTGCATGATTTTACATTATAAATAGTTACCTTTGCTTTGTAATTCAATGTATATCAATCTTGAATTCATTATTCTTCCTCTTTGCCCCTCACGTAGACATATATATATTATATTATATTTTCTAATTTAGTTAATTCATTTGTTATTTCTATATTGTCCCTATTATTTAACTTCTATAATTCTCAATTTTCGATTATTCGTTTCCGCATTATTCCGCTATATTCCTAACAAAGGAAATAGTCAGCATCCTAATTTTTCATATAAAATTACACCAGTATTTGTAAGCACTCAATCCAACAATAAATTAGTAAGTAATATAGGTTAAATGATTAATGAATCCTCACCTTCATCACAAGTGAGCATATGATTCTCTACAAGGCATGCCAAGGCCTGTAAAAAGGCAAGAAAAATATTTTTTAAAAAGAAAGATTAAATACATCTTTATATTTGTTGTCCAGTGTATAGAAAATAGTTTCAGGATTTGCAATTCCTAAATAAAGTACTGCAAAATCCTAAATTAAGGTACAGAAAGGTTAATTAAAGAACAGATTTTTCAACTTACCCTAAATAAAGAACTAAAATTAGAATACTGCAAATTGAACTAAATTTACCCCCAAAAAATACAAAAAGTGCAAATTGCAACCCACTGGTTTCTAGAGTTTGAAGCTGTAAGGAGGACAAAGGCAAAACTTTACCATCCACCAGAAATCTTGAACTTTCAAAAATTAATAATTTTCCTATTCTATTTCTTTCTTCTTTTGAGTGTGTATGTGAATCCGGAAAAGCACATGTCATTTAACATTCTACAATATGATTTAGCAATGATTGAATCAAGTAGAACTATAAATTGTGCTTCATAAACACCATTACCCATTTTTAGCAATCACCTTCGATTGTCGAAGGCGCCGATTCTGGAGAACTATGCAAGGATCTTACCACCTTCTTGATTGACTCTATGAGGATTTGTGCTTGTGGGCGGACTGTGGTTGGGGTTCTGGGGAGGAATAGGTGAGAGCTCAAGCCGGAGTGAGTGAAAAGAGCGGGAGGTTCTATTTAAGTATTGACTATTGTGATGGGGCGTGGAAGCGAAAATATTTGTGTCAATTGGGCCTTTAACACATTATTTAGTTATTAGAAGGAAATCATTTTTTTTTCCGGACTATTCAGTCTTTGATTATTAAAATTTTCTAATTAGGTAAATAAATGTATAATTTGTATCACATTTAATCTTACCGTCTAATTTAACTAAATAGGATATTTGTTTTTTTTTTTTAGATGGAGCACTTCTAGCAATAGTTAGTTGGGAAATTTGACGGACCAAATGTGATACAAATAATATAGTCATGCACTTAAATGAATGGCATAACCAATATGATAAAAATAACATAGTCATGCACTTAATTATAAAATTTTAATAATCAATGATTAAATGTGATTCATATAGAATATCCATGGGACCAAAAGTGAAATTTGTTCTTAGTTGTTCACTAGCTTGCTTGTAAAGCAAATTCTACCTTCTCTTTTTTTTGTTGTTTTTTGTTTTTGTTTTTGTTTTTATACATTAGATATTACACTAAACTAACCATAAATTCCAATAGCTCATGTTTAAGAGCAATTGAATGAGGTAAATGTCAAGTCACATCCCTACTTATATATATACTCTGCACACAAGAGTCTACATCTACTATAATCAATCAAGATATTTCAATGACACCCTAAATTCGCATTGTGATGTGTCTATAAATATTATATTTATATATATTAAACTTTTAGTACAGGACTATTGTGGTAGACAAGTTATATCGAGGGCCATGGTTCGTGTACCAGCGTATGCCATTAAGTAAAACGATGTTGTTTGATTTTAATTTTAGAAATGTTATAAATATATATATTGATGGCCATTATATTTAGACTTTTCATTTGCCCTTTATCTAACTCCTTCATTTGTTGAGAAAATGAAGGGTTGTATTATTGTATATATATACATCTTGATAGATTAATAAGATGGGGCTTTTGAGAGCTTTTGTGATCTTGTGTTCATGTTCTTGTTCTTGTTCTTCTCCTTTTTCCTTCTCTACACTACATTATCATATATATAATCTCCAAGCAATTATCGGGCAATCACCACGCGAGAACTGAGCAAATTGATAAGTCAAATTACAACACGTTATCAGCACGAGTCTCTATCGTGATTTTCGGTGAACGGTATGCTTGCTATCTTGTCTTGTGCATTTTATTATGAAATCTATGACTTTGTTTGTGCATATTGCCTTCCAATATTAATTGGAACCTCCAATCCTTGTTTCTGCGAAATGAGTATTCTCCCTTTTGATTTTATTATCTGTATATGTGTGCTTCTGATAATTAGTGTGATAATACTCCATGTTTGTTAACTACTTGTGAGTATATGAACCCCTCATCAAGCTATGGTTAAAGTTTTGGGGTAAATACATGGGTTTGTAAATATAAATTCTCTTGATTTATCCTCCTGAATCATGGATATGAATTAAGCTCTACATGAACCATGATGCTTGAAAATGGTAAATACATGTGGTTATATACCAAATTGTATGTATATGTATCCATGTATGTTCTATGACTTTGGATATCAAATGCATAATCAATTCTTATTATGCTTGTATCGGATTGCTATGTTTGCATCAGAATACTAAGATACATATACGCATATTTATGTAAAATGGTGTTTCTTCATCCATTGTTTGAACATGTATTCAAAATAGTGGTTTTTTCCATTGTTGTTACATATTGCTTCGTAGAGTTACATGAAAATTATGATCTTGTAGATCATGTCCTCCATTGCCAAATGTGATTTTATTGAACTCTCTTTGGCATCTAAGAAATTGAGACAAGCTTTTGTTGCTAAGTCACAGAGCACTGATACCCAGAAGGTAAAAGCTCTCATTTTCATACGTCACCACTTGAACCGCGACCTTAAAAATGAGTATTTGATTGGAAGTCCCTGAAGGACCATTTCGACCAATAGTCATCAATTGTCCTTCCTTAGGCACAATTTGACTAGCTTTTAATCTCGAGTTTTAAGATTATAAGTCAGTAACTGACTATAATTTAGTTCTGCATAAAATAGTCTCGCAATTAAAACTCTGCAAACAGGAAGTTTCAGATAAATACTTATTTGAAAATACTATGTATACTTTCCATGCGAGTAACCTTGTACTCTAGCAGCAATACAAAACAACAAATTATGGAGCATTCTAAGCTAATTTTAGCACTCATTGTGGCTAAGAAACATAACTAGTTGTTGATGAAGAATCAAAATGCATGTCTGATTGGTTTTTCACTAGTGCCTGAAGCACATAATGTTGCCCAATCGAGCAACTTTATAAGGGGTTGAGGTCGAGGTTATAACTGGTGTGGTATGAGTTTCGAGCTCAAAAATAAGAAGCAAAGTGATCATGATAATCAATGATGACCATACTTATTGAGGCAAAATTCTAGCTAGAAGTTTGCTATCAATGTGGGTGTGAAGGGCTTTGGTCCCTATGTGTCGCACACCAAAGTATTTTGTCATCGAAGAATGAGTCTCAGCTCATCTTGTTGATTCTTGTTTGCCTGAAGCAAATATTGTAATAAATGATGATAATGAAATGATGAGGTATTGATGAAGATGTTTGAGTATTGCATGAAAATATATTCACGTCTGAAGAGTTAGCTTATGCCTGAAGCATCTAAAAGTTAGCTCATGCTTGAAGCATCCGAGAAGTTAGTTTATGCTTGAAGCACCCGAAAATTTAGTTTATGGCCACGATATTCGAAAAGTTATTGCATGGCCGAGAAGTACACATATACTCCAAAGGTGTTTTTGAGCGCAAAGTTATTTTTGGATGCAAATTATTACGAGTGCAAAGTGATTTTTTACTTTGCTGATTTTTACTACTCGAATTAATCATTTGAAATTTACTATTCAGTAGTGTACTTCTCTAAGCTTACCTTTCTAATCTTACTTCTCGGAGTTACTTCCCTTAGTTTGCATGCTTATTTACGGAGTTTTTTTTCTCATGCACACAATCATGACTCTCGTATGCAATAGGTTGGGTGCTTATCCAAAGTTGAATTTGTTCCAAAAATCCTATATCAATCCTTGAAGGATTGCTATTATCAACAAATTATGATGATCCTCCTTTGACAAAATTTAATATGCCAAGATATCGAATCTCCCTATGAATATGTCTTAGTGTAATTCTGTGTTATTTAAGGAGTGGTATACCCCTTTATAAGAATGATCATTGACTTATGACATACATGATATGATTAATTTAGATGTTATTTGTTTGAAAGATAGAAGCAAATGATATCATATCAGTTTGCCCGAAGCAAACGAAGGAATGAATTATATCATATTAGTTTGCTCGAAGCAAATGAGGGAGTGAATTATATCATGTTTGCTCGAAGCAAATGAGGGAGTGAATTATATCATGTGAATTTGCACGAAACAAATTAACCAATGAGTGAAACTAATGGAAAGTTGAGGATAGAGATGTTTGGGAGATCATGAAGATCTATATTATTTGACAAGCTTCCCAGTTTTCCTATGATTATTGTGTACCCTTATAATATCATTTGATATGTATGCTTTCATATTTGATCATAGATGATTGCGTATATGTTTTGGGTACTTTATATGTTGCAGTACATTTTTTAAAGGCTTTAAAGACCCAAATGATATTATAATATGGGATGAGCTAGTGAGTTGCCTTGGGCAAATATTTTTTTTGAGTCAGATTCCTTCAAGTGCATATTATATAAAGCATATTTTGTGGAAGAAAATTCTTAAACTATGTATTTTCTTATTGGGGACATCAGTTTTATATGCTATCAGAATCTGACTCACTGCATATCATAATTATTCCCCCTAGCTCCTAATACGTGGTATAAGATCAAACATTTCCCTGTCTGCGTTTTGTTCATAGTGTGCAGTCTATTTTATTTCCCTGTCTGCGTTTTGTTCATAGTGTGCAGTCTATTTTACTATATCACCGCCATTGCGTTCATAGTGTGCAGTCTATTTTACTATATCACCGCCATTGCGTACCTAGTGTGCAGTCTATTTTACTATATCACCGCCATTGCGTACCCCCAAGGGCTATCAAAGCCTCCGTCTGTTGTTTAAATACTTGAGTCCATGATATGGGATCAATATATAATTAGGTACGCTAACTGCACACTTGATGAAGATCGTTTCACGGCATTAGGGGGAGATGAAAGCCCAAATTTTATAGAATGCCGAGAAATTTCATGGAATGATTGATGAAAAAGATCTTCAGTATTTAAACTCACGTATTAGGTAGACTGAACTAGAAGTTCAGAAGAGGTAAACTGAACTAGAAGTTCAGAAGATATCTAATATGCCAATATATATACTGATAAGAAGAGTGACTAGGTCTCATATATCTTCCCCAACTTGGACCATATATGTATTTACTAATGCTCCTTGACGCTAGAAGCGTGGAGACAGATTGGTATAACAGACAAGAATCCGCGGAAAGCTAAATCTAGCTAGTAGAAAATTCCGTCACTCTTGAAATCTCTTAAAGAAGTATGTCTTAAAGACATTCGTCCAGAAGACGAAAACCCCCAATAAATTTACAGGTACACCCAAAATCATAATATTGGGGATGCGGAACAACCAGATAAAAATATCTCTAGGAAATGGCTAGAGTCTGGTTGATTTAGAAATTGCCATGAATTTTATATATATGGGAGATCTTATGAAAAATATTATAGTTGTCGACAACACAATTGCCTTATAAATTGCTCTCAATATATAAGAATCTGGATCCAGAGCTAGGCACCAGTAGTGCCCTGATTTTTTAATGTATAAAGGAGCAATTAAGGCATGTACAGCTCAGCTCGCTAAAACTGTATTCTCTTTATAATATGTACACCATTTAATGTTAACCCAGCAGGTTACAAATGGGTGTTTGTACAAAAGAGAAATACAAACAATTTGGTGGTATGATATAAAGCAAGACTGGCAGCTTAAGGGTTTACGCAGAGACCCTGAATTGATTTTAATCAAATGTACTCTCCCACAACATATGGCATTACATTCCGCTAATTAACATCATTGGCAGTGAATTGTAAATTTAGATATGCAGTTGATGAATGTCATGACCGCAAACTTATGGGTCATCAGATGCTAATATTTATCTGTAAATCCCTGATGGATTTAACACTTTTGAAATGAGGAAAGTGAAAATCGCAACATGTATCATTAAATTACTAAAGTCTTTTTATGACTTGAATATTATTGACTGAGTGTTTTCCTCCCGAAGAAGGAATATGCATGCAAATAATATGTACCATTATGTGTTCGTTAAAGAATTGCTAATGGAGTTATTTATTTTATCTTCTCAGTCGATATTGATGGTTTATATGTTATTGAAGCACATAAAGAGCTTGGTGATATTAGCTCATGCTGAAAGACGGAGTTTTGAAATGAAAGACTTGGGAAACCCAAGTATTGCCTCGACCTGAAGATTGAGATTCTCTTTGAAAGAGTTTTATATACCAGTTAGCCTACTTGAAAAATGTCTTGAAGATGTTTTATATGAATAAGTATCATTTACTTATCACACTAACGGTAGTCCAATAATCTCTTGAAGTAGATAAGGGACTATTTAGACTCGAAGATGATAATAAGGATATTTTGGGACTGGAAGTCCATTATCGTTGTTATTGGAGCACTATTAGGGAACTAGAAGTTCCATAGTCGCATCAGGCCTGATATTGAATTTGCGATGAAATTGCTAGCAACGTTTAGTGCTTCCTCTACAATGAAATATTGAAATGATGTTTAACATATCCTCTAGCATCTTCGAGGTATAAAAGATTATGATATTTATGTGAGAAACCAATACGTGGTTTTGGCGGGCTACTTGGGTACTGGCTCTTTTATTTTGATCCCCATGATGCCAAGTCCCAAACTGGTTATGCTATATTTTTACCCCCAATGTCGCAGGTGGACAAATAAAGATTGTGTTGCCCAAGCAAATAATAGGTTTGTTAATNTTTTGTTCATAGTGTGCAGTCTATTTTACTATATCACCGCCATTGCGTACCCCCAAGGGCTATCAAAGCCTCCGTCTGTTGTTTAAATACTTGAGTCCATGATATGGGATCAATATATAATTAGGTACGCTAACTGCACACTTGATGAAGATCGTTTCACGGCATTAGGGGGAGATGAAAGCCCAAATTTTATAGAATGCCGAGAAATTTCATGGAATGATTGATGAAAAAGATCTTCAGTATTTAAACTCACGTATTAGGTAGACTGAACTAGAAGTTCAGAAGAGGTAAACTGAACTAGAAGTTCAGAAGATATCTAATATGCCAATATATATACTGATAAGAAGAGTGACTAGGTCTCATATATCTTCCCCAACTTGGACCATATATGTATTTACTAATGCTCCTTGACGCTAGAAGCGTGGAGACAGATTGGTATAACAGACAAGAATCCGCGGAAAGCTAAATCTAGCTAGTAGAAAATTCCGTCACTCTTGAAATCTCTTAAAGAAGTATGTCTTAAAGACATTCGTCCAGAAGACGAAAACCCCCAATAAATTTACAGGTACACCCAAAATCATAATATTGGGGATGCGGAACAACCAGATAAAAATATCTCTAGGAAATGGCTAGAGTCTGGTTGATTTAGAAATTGCCATGAATTTTATATATATGGGAGATCTTATGAAAAATATTATAGTTGTCGACAACACAATTGCCTTATAAATTGCTCTCAATATATAAGAATCTGGATCCAGAGCTAGGCACCAGTAGTGCCCTGATTTTTTAATGTATAAAGGAGCAATTAAGGCATGTACAGCTCAGCTCGCTAAAACTGTATTCTCTTTATAATATGTACACCATTTAATGTTAACCCAGCAGGTTACAAATGGGTGTTTGTACAAAAGAGAAATACAAACAATTTGGTGGTATGATATAAAGCAAGACTGGCAGCTTAAGGGTTTACGCAGAGACCCTGAATTGATTTTAATCAAATGTACTCTCCCACAACATATGGCATTACATTCCGCTAATTAACATCATTGGCAGTGAATTGTAAATTTAGATATGCAGTTGATGAATGTCATGACCGCAAACTTATGGGTCATCAGATGCTAATATTTATCTGTAAATCCCTGATGGATTTAACACTTTTGAAATGAGGAAAGTGAAAATCGCAACATGTATCATTAAATTACTAAAGTCTTTTTATGACTTGAATATTATTGACTGAGTGTTTTCCTCCCGAAGAAGGAATATGCATGCAAATAATATGTACCATTATGTGTTCGTTAAAGAATTGCTAATGGAGTTATTTATTTTATCTTCTCAGTCGATATTGATGGTTTATATGTTATTGAAGCACATAAAGAGCTTGGTGATATTAGCTCATGCTGAAAGACGGAGTTTTGAAATGAAAGACTTGGGAAACCCAAGTATTGCCTCGACCTGAAGATTGAGATTCTCTTTGAAAGAGTTTTATATACCAGTTAGCCTACTTGAAAAATGTCTTGAAGATGTTTTATATGAATAAGTATCATTTACTTATCACACTAACGGTAGTCCAATAATCTCTTGAAGTAGATAAGGGACTATTTAGACTCGAAGATGATAATAAGGATATTTTGGGACTGGAAGTCCATTATCGTTGTTATTGGAGCACTATTAGGGAACTAGAAGTTCCATAGTCGCATCAGGCCTGATATTGAATTTGCGATGAAATTGCTAGCAACGTTTAGTGCTTCCTCTACAATGAAATATTGAAATGATGTTTAACATATCCTCTAGCATCTTCGAGGTATAAAAGATTATGATATTTATGTGAGAAACCAATACGTGGTTTTGGCGGGCTACTTGGGTACTGGCTCTTTTATTTTGATCCCCATGATGCCAAGTCCCAAACTGGTTATGCTATATTTTTACCCCCAATGTCGCAGGTGGACAAATAAAGATTGTGTTGCCCAAGCAAATAATAGGTTTGTTAATGAGAACCTTACAAAAGATATTGCACCTAAGTTTTACTACCCACATGAACTCCAGAAGATTAGTAAAATTCTTGTTGAGAAAGTTCGCCCT
The DNA here is from genome assembly GCF_003576645.1 of Ipomoea triloba. NCBI lineage: Eukaryota > Viridiplantae > Streptophyta > Magnoliopsida > Solanales > Convolvulaceae > Ipomoea > Ipomoea triloba. Next base: position 6,425,658 of record NC_044917.1, on the reverse strand, counting down.
CGTGAACAATCTGGCAGATATGTTCACCAAGTTTCTGCCTGCATCCAATTTTGAGTAATATGTTTATAAAATTGGAATGCGTAGGCTTAGAAGATTGTTATCTTCAGGGGGAGCGACAACCTCTAGCTACACTAGAATGGACAATCCAAGAAGACTTTTGAAATCCTTAAGATTATGCTCCGAAAGCATATGGTTGTACTTTTTTTTCCTTAGATAAGTTTTCCCATTGGGTATTCTTATAATAAGGTTTTTAATGAGGCAACCGGTGCAACACAATGGTTTAACATATTTCGTGTACTCTTTTCCTCGTCTAGGTTTTTCCCAAAGGGTTTTTCTAGCGAGGTTTTTAACGAGGCATAAGTATGGTAAAATAATGGCCAAGGGGGAGTGTTATAAATATATATATTGATGGCCATTATATTTAGACTTTTCATTTGCCCTTTATCTAACTCCTTCATTTGTTGAGAAAATGAAGGGTTGTATTATTGTATATATATACATCTTGATAGATTAATAAGATGGGGCTTTTGAGAGCTTTTGTGATCTTGTGTTCATGTTCTTGTTCTTGTTCTTCTCCTTTTTCCTTCTCTACACTACATTATCATATATATAATCTCCAAGCAATTACCGGACAATCACCACGCGAGAACTGAGCAAATTGATAAGCCAAATTACAACAAGAAACAATTTATTACCGTCGTATAAATTATGTTTTTTTAGATTTATTTTCCACACATATTTCATTATAGATCAGAGATGTTTGGCAATTAACTGATAACTTATTGTATTATTCGATTTGACCAACTAATAATATTAGTTAGTTGCCAAGACCGGTTGCACTCCCATGTGAAAGGGGTGGGTTCGAACCTTAGTAGGGCGATATTAACTTTTTGTGCGCATTGTAACAGAGTGTATATGATAAAATTAGTTATTTACTACTAACTTAATAAAAACAAAATCTTTCATTTTAACTTAACACTCATTTATAGTAAAATAAATTCATTTATTATTGAGTAATAATAATACTAAAAGTTATTATGTTGTACAGACTTTCTTGAGTTTTCTGCAGGCTTAAATAGCCCTACTTTCTCAGCTCTGAATGTAATCTAAAAGAAAAACCAAACATAGTACTAACGTCTCCTCCATGATTGCACTTCCTCCTTTCTCAATCTCATTATACAACTTTCACAACTGCCCATCTTTTCTATGCACGTAAACAACATTATTTAGCCATGCCATCTGAAACCTCATCATCCCCGGACACTTGTTTTTCTGAAGGTAGTCCATATGTTCAACTGGTGTCCAAAACATTGTCGGACAGGCTCCTAGGCAAGTACTTTGATGCGTCCGAGTTCGACTTCGATTACGAGCAGAGCAGCCTATGGTCTCCTGTGGTTTCCCGAACTGTTTGGTTGACCTCGCCGGGAAACCTGTGTTCCAAGAAGCCACATCGCTTCAGAATTTATATCCATGCTTGTTTCAAGGTATTTAGTTACGTTCGTTCTGTCATTGTCAGTTTAGATTTTTAGTTAAGACGGAATGTGTTATTCAATTAACATATATTGTGTATTATTGTTATTCAATTAACGGAGTGTATTATTGTGTTTAATCTGCAGATTTTTGGGTGTTCTTGATGAGCTTTCAGAGGAAGCTGTGTTTCTGATTTGGATGGTCTCTGGTGTGCTTGTTAGACAAGGAACTTGAATCTGATCTCCAGCAAACTTAGTCAAAATAGCAGGTGGTCAAAACTCAAAAGGGTCCATAGTAGTTGTAGACTTGTAGAAGATGCATTTTGTAAACATATATATACTGTCACATATACTGCATTTTGTGCTCATTTCTATCCAAATGAATGAAATTGCATACCTTATTGACATTGTTAATTAGTGTACTATTGAATATATATTGAGGGTGTTTGGCAATTAGTTGTTCTTGAACAGATGTCTGAAGGGCTAAGTTTAGCAAAATGTCTCAAAAATATGGCGATCAGCATCCTGCCTCTCAAAAATGTGGCAGTTGTGTAAAGAACTAAAGGTGCGTTTTCAAACCATAACTTTTTGTGTAGTGATAAAGCCCTTAGTCCTAACAAGAGCAATTTGTCAAATTTCATGCAAAAGAGTTATTCTAAACCATATTCCCTACACCCCAACAAAAAAAAAAAAACAAAACAAAACATATTTTTCCATTTGTAATGCTGAATGTAGTTTATGCATATAGTAGCCGGCCAGAGGTAAAAAAGTAGAAGCAGGAAATTTGAATGGATACAGTGACCATTCACTGTATAATTGAACAAAAGGAATTTGGGGTCTGAGGTTTCCTGGTAAAGTGGCAGATGGAGAGACAGATGTGATCTACAAGTTCAAAAAACAACGACAGTACGTACAGATGTTGTCTTTTAAACGTAATTAAAGGTGTAGCTAATCTGCTTTTTTTCTCCTGTCCGTTTAATTCTTGTCTTATACGTCTTCCACTAGATTCTCTCGTTATTACCTCATCTCTTCCTCCAATGAACTTGCAACTTCTATCACTTAAATAGTTCATCATTTTTGGATGTGTGTTCAACTTGCCATATGGCTAATCACGCTTTTTGTTGATTAAACTTAAGTGGAGCCGATAAAGATGAGCAAATTTTAAAACTTAAATATTTTTAGGCAAAATTCATTTGGGACTTGCATTTGTCCTTAAAAAGGGTCCTAAAAGAGTTTCTTGAATTTATTAAAATCATATTTAAGCTTAAAATACGAGAAACATAAGTTATATTTGTATGCGTAAAATATAAAAAAGGTAAGTCGTACTTGCATTTGTTGCATAAATATGAGAAATTCTTGTATTCCACGCTAAAAAAAATGACCCATAAAATACGAGAAATATTTCACAAAAAAAAAAAAATTAAGAAATTGAAAAAACTCCTTTGAAATTTACCTCTCTGATGACAAACGCAAGTCTCAAATAAGTTTTGTCTAAAAAAAGTTTTAAAAATTACTTATCTTATCCATTCCACTCCACTTAGTTTTTGCCCAAAAGAACTTTACGATCCAGTAGCACCAAGTTACTCTAGTTATGAACATATATTATATTGTAATAGAGTCAGTAATATTCAAAATAGTTAATTCCAGAAATAGTCATTCGAATATTCAAAGGGATAACAAAGTGAAGAAGAAATGTTAAAATATTTCGTTTTACATTTTTTTTTTTCAATTTTAACACCTATTTAACATAGATTTAATAGAATGTGATAGTTAAGGGACCAACTTTAGTAAAATTAAAAGTTAAGAAAAAAATTAATAAAAGTCAATAGTCGAAGGGCCATTTCTGAAATTAACTCTATTCAAAAAAAAAATAAAAAAAATCACTCCACTTAGTTTTTGACCATTCTTCGCTTCTTTTACTGATTTAAAGATTTATGTTAATTTTTTAATTAGTTAAGGACTCAATTCCATTGTTACACTTATACTTTCTCCTAGATATTTTGATGTGAAACAAATCCAGTATAATGTAATTGTAATGCAGTTTGCTGCAGTGTTTGAATGTTGATTATTTTCTGTGACATTCTTAGAACTTGGGAGGTTAATGGTCTGTGTTTACTAGCCTGAAACTTCAGGATTCAGATCATATTCTTTGCAACACAGGAAATCTAAGATGGAGAAACTGAAAAAGGTCTCGCCTTTTAGACTCTCTTCTCTGATCCGTCTCGAGAAAAACCCTAAACTCGCCCTGCAACTCTTCCTCAATCCCAACCCTGGACAGACCCATAACGCTTCTCCGATTCGCTACTCGATCCTCTCCTATGATCGCATCATCTGCAAGCTCGGCCGTGCCAAGATGTTCGACGAAATGGAGACAATCCTCGAGAAGTTGAAGGAAGACACTCGTGTGATCCCCAAAGAAGTGATTTTTTGTAACGTTATATCATTCTACGGCCGAGCTCGTATGCCCGAGCGAGCTGTCCGTACTTTCCACAGAATTCCAGATTTCAGATGCCCTAGAACGATGAAGTCTGCGAATAGTTTGTTGAGTAGCCTCTTACTTTGTCGGGAATTTGCAAAAATGGAAGAAATCATTTCGTGTTTTGGAAATTATGGTTGTCCGGATGTTTGTACGTATAATATATTGATCAATGCCTGCTGCATTCTTGGTGATTTAACTAATGCATGGAATGTGTTTGATGAAATGCGGAGCAGAGGACCTTTGCCTAATGTGGTCACTTTTGGGACACTAATTAACGGGCTTTGCTCCAATCTTGAGATGGAAAAGGCGATTGAGTTGAAGGAATGTATGATTAGGGAATTTAAGTTGAAGCCTAATGCTTATTTATATGCTGCCCTAATCAAAGGACTTTGTAAAGATAATAAATTGGATGTGGCAATAACCATGAAGGAGGAGATGTTGAGGAAGAGAGTAGAACTGGATTCTGCTATATATGCTACTTTGATCAGTGCATTTTACAAGAATGGCCGGAAGGACGAGGTTCAAGGGCTGCTGGAGGAGATGAACAAGAACAAGTGTAAATGTGACACTGTCACTTATAATGCAATGATTCATGGGTTGTCTGAAGAGGGAGATTTTGATTCAGCATTCGGCGTTCTGAATCAGATGCAAGAGCAGGAGGCCGAGCCAGATGTGATAAGTTACAATGTAATTATCAGAGGACTTTGCAAGAAGGGGAAGTTGAGAGAAGCAAATGAGCTATTTGAGGATATGCCAAGACGGAAGTGCACGCCTGATGTGGTGACCTACAGGATACTCTTCGATGGGCTGTGTGATGGAATGCAATTCCGGGAAGCAGCATTGATATTGGACGAAATGGTATTCAAAGGGCTCAGCCCTCGCCCCGAGTCTACCAGTAGATTTATCACAGGGTTGGTTCAAGGAGGGGACATGGAATTGTTGTTGAGAGCTTTGAATACTTCGGCCCGAGGAAATTTAATTGGTGCAGATGTTTGGAGATTGATCATTTCTACTGTCTGCAAGGAAGAGAAACTATTTGAAGCATCTGAGATTTTTAGTTCCATGACAACTGAATGAAGTGATGCTGTTTCAAACAGCCCATCATGGCATTCAAAAGCCATAGCCAGCAGCTCCTGCACAGGTGGATCTACCCTTTGCATAAATTATTTGAAGCATATTTGATATAATGCCATCTATAATTTGTTGAGCATATAATATATAAAATAAATGTGCAGTCCAACTATCAGCTTAGACTTTTTAGTTGAGATAGAGCACATACTTCAATTTGGAGCCCGTAAGTAAAAGGCTAGGCTTGAAATGGATCACATGCTTCATTTTTGAGCCTGTCGAAAGTAACCCGCATATGTGAAGGGGTGTGTTGAGTATATAATATATATGCAATTCAACTATCAGCTTAGCTTTTAGTTGAGATGGAACACATGCTTCAATTTAATTAACCTTTTGCACGAAACATCTGCATTCACATGCTGATCCATAATCTCATATAGCTAGATCAAAAGATTTTTTTTCCCCAGAAGATCCCTTACTGTGTATTATAATATACATCATTTATATATGCATAGAAGTCAATGTCTCTTTCTGATGGCTTTTTGTTGTTTAAAATCTCATTTCTGCAGTCTCTAATCAGATTATATGTTTTTTAATACACGCAACCATCAGGCGTGATTAATAGCTGGATGCAGATTGAAGCCGCTCTCTCCATGTAAGTATTCCGATTGTCTGTTTCCTGAAAATGGCCTGTTTTTCAATTTAGTAGTGGAATGTCAACCAGCCTTCTTATTTTATTATGCCTGCTTTTTCTGTCATTTTCTAGCATTGTTTAAGCTTAACCAGCTACGCAATCACTCTCTCTTTGATAATTTGACTTGCCCTTTGCCTACCTTTGTCCATTTCCTTCGTTCTCATCTTCCTCAGGCCTCATTAGCAAACAAAATTCGTATCTAAGTATCTAATGGGTCGTTGACTCTCCTTATTTCTCCTCATTTCATCGCCTCATACTTAGTACATAGTATTAGTATTTTTAGATTTTTGTTATAATTTGTTTTCTTCATATTGGTACTTTGGATGTCATCATATTAGAATCAATTGCCTTGCTTTTTTGTTTTCGTATTTTTAAAACCTTTGTTATAATTATAGGGTCATATAGTTGTTATGCCATGGACCCGGGTCCATTTGCAAGGTGAACTCGGCTTCAAAACGACGCCGTCTAAATTTAAAAAAAAAATTGCTTCCGTTTATCTCTAGAATTCGTTCCTCTATATTCATAATTTTTGAACTTTATATTCACAATTTTAGATCACAATATACAAAATTACAAAATTCAATATTCACAATTTTTGAATTCTATATTCACAATTACAGAACTCTATATTCACAATTTCATAATTCTATATTCACAATTAAAAAACTCTATATTCACAATTTAAAAACTCTATATTCAACAATATAACACAATTTTTGAATCTATATTCACAATTTTGAACTCTATATTCACACAAAAAAATATCATTGGCTGAGGAAATGGTGCCACTAATGGCACCGTTATTCCAGACGCGCATTTTGGACCTGGGTCCACCTTACAAGGTGGACTCGGGTCCATAGCATAATTTGTCGGGTCATATATAACCAAACAAAAATATTGATAATCATTCCAATCTCAGCCAGTCAGCCCTACTACCAAACACGCAAAATACTTTCACCAAAACTCATTCCCCGATTATCAAGTATTTGATTCTGATTATGATTTTCAGGTTCCAACCAAACACACCCTAATATTATACAAGATTTTCTGTCATCTCCGACCAAGAAAAGGTTACCCCAATGAAAGTTATAGTTAGGCAATTCTCAGAAACAACGTTGCAAATTTATCGGAACTAATTAGTTGCCTTTTGTGCTATCAGTATCACTGTTGTCAAATCAGTCAGCACTATCTTGTGGGAAAATGCATGGAAGGAAGGAAGAATTTTGTAACCAGAAGTAGTCTCAAACTGCACTAAGCTAAACTTTGCGTGCACACTATATATATGGGTTACTGCAGATGATTTGAGCAGGCAAGTGAGATGGCCAAATAATTGGAGGCTTAGCATAAAGCTATGGGGAATTGTTAAGAACAGTGAAAATATAGTGTTAGGAGTATAGAGATATAATAGAGAGGCCGGCGGCTTAGTTCATCCATACCTACCCAACTTCCACGAGGCATTCACTGCACAAAAACAAATTATTCCCTTTGTTTCATTTCAAACATTGAATCTGACTTATATATCCAACTTTATTGGACCTTTGCAGGCATGTCTTTTCCCCTCTGCCTCTTCTTCCTATACATTAAAGGTGTCAAATAGACAGGTATGTAACCAGCTTGGTTGGCGTGAGTGGCCTTAAAAGAGGTCGGGAGTTTGAACACCTTCTTGTATGGAAAAATCAATCTGACCAGCACTTTGTCTCTTAATTGAGCTGGCCCGGTGTGAATGGGGATTAGTCTGAGTATGGTAGGGCTTAAAGGTGCCTCCTACAGGCTACAGGGCCTGCTCAGGACACCTCATGGCTAAACAAAAATTAAAAAATAGACAGGCATGTCAAATTGACACCTCTACTATAAATACAACTCTCAATTCCCCCTCTCTCCCCATTATGCACCTCCTCCAATCCTTCCACCATCTAGCTTGCAGATATATACAAGGAGCCTGGATATATGATGGCTTGCCCCAACGCGGTTTTGCTTGTCTTGATGGTTTTGTTGGCCTGTCACGCAATACCGATGGAATCAAGAAAGGTGATGAAAATGGAGGCGAGTTTGGTGGTGATGAATGCCCTCCCGAAAGGTGATGTTCCGCCTTCGTCTCCAAGTGATAAAGGTCATGACAATGGCGATAATGCTGTGATTGGGCATGGTGGTTTGCCGTCGGTTCAAAGCCGTGTGGGTCGAAATTTGGAATCGAGACCTAGCCCGGGAATTGGCAATTAGTTGCATTGGACATTTGGAGTTCAATTCTTCGGTGCATAACACAGCAGTTCTTAGAGATCTATGAAATTTGTTCCCAGATAATAGAGTACTCAATCTATAAACTAGATGGTGAATTGGTGATGGTGTGTTCTAAAGTGAGAGAATAGGGTCCGCTTGATTAGATGTTTACATGTATAATTATCTAAATGAAAATTTTACAATAAGCATATTCCGGAATTCTGTCAATTACTTGTAACTACTCAAGTTTTAGTCAGGCCAACTTTTTTACTTAAAACTTTAATGCTCCAAGAAAAAGGCATGGCAAATTCAAGAAATTATATTTTACATGAAGTGTCTCCCTCGCAAAATTGTAGGCACCTCTAGTGGAATTGGGTGGGACAATTAGCCTGAAGATTTAAGACTACTCCGGACCCAAAGTCAAAGATTGAACCCTTTGACATTTGATTAATGATGAATGAGTCACTTCCACTCAATCACATTCCGAAATTAAGTGTAAACTATTACATCATATTTAATAAAAATTATCATATACTCCGTAAGTCCGTATTATGGTAATACTATTTGTTTTCTATTTCATAAATATAAACATTAATGTTCACAAATATCTAAATGAAAAACTTAAAATAAACGTATTGCCTTTCCTTAATCCCACACTATTTACTTCATTACTTGTAACCAGTCAAGTCTTAGTCATCCAACTTTTTTACTTGAAAACTTTTGATGTGGAAAATGCATAGTAAATCTGGCAAATTATATCAATTAGGGTTGGATGGGTCCTGATCTAAAACGTCATAATTTACATATTAAATGTCAACTAATACATCATATTTAATAGCATTACTATTATGTTCATAATATTTGTTTTATACTTTTATATGTTAATAAATGTAAACATTAATGTACATAAACACTAAACTAGTGTATAATATATGCTTGTATTCTCACTCCCTCTATAATAGGTTCATAAGGATGTCTTCATCCCATAAATTTTACTAACTGCAAGATGATGTGGCATGCTTTTGTGTAAAATAATTTTTTTTAAAAAAAAATTATTTTTGTTGCTTACATGTCTTGCAAACTTTATTTTAAAAAAAAAAACTTGCAAAGAACATTGCAAAGGACAAAGAATGTTTCAAATTGCATTACATAAAAACAAACCTTAATATATACATAAACATTACATTAAAATAATGTGTTTATGTACTAGATTTATTTCTTTAAAATTACAAATATATCAATATAGGTCACATTTAAAATATCTCAGTTAAAATTTTCTAATAATATATTTTGTATATGTTAATTTTATTTGTACGCAAAGAAAAAATAAATGTAAATTTGAAAAGACAAAATAAATGATTAGATGCATATATATTCTATATATATATATATATATATATAACATACACCTCAATATATAACTATTAGGCCATCTCCATTGATGAATTTTACACGAATTTAAGAAAAAAATGATAAGGTGGAGGAGTGATAAATAGGTGAGAGAAGAAATTTAGATACTGCAAAATAAGTGAGGCCCAAAAAGCAGAAAAGCTGATAAGTTTGTACGCGTTGCCAGCGTAATTCCCTTTCACTTTTCTTCTAAATTGTTGCTAGATTTTTTCTCTTTATTTTCATCTTCTCTTTTCTAATCATACCTATAAAAATTCCTCAAAAACCCATCACTATTAAGGAAAGTAGGCCTAAGGTAAATTCAGTGATGAAGGCCGGAAGGACCCTACCGACCTACCATCAACCCAATTCCCAAGTTTCCAACGAGGCATGTGCGACGCACAAACGTCACACCAAATTGGTAGACCCATCAGCCCCATCACCAATGAATAACGTGGAATCATTACCCTCGTCCCAACTACTTTCTGCTATACACTCTCTTTCAACAAAATGGTTTATAGCCTTATAGGGTATGTTCCCTAGGGAGAGAGGGAACGTCCTAGCCTATATGTTTTTTTTTTTTTTTTTGAGAAAGGTCCTAGCCTATATGTTAATGCTCTGATTTCGACAGAAAAATACATTCAATATTCAATTTAAGATATTTGTGGGTGCAAAGAAAATCAAATTTTTATATTAAGGAATCATATAATATACAACTGAGAATCCAATCCCGACACCACTAGCCTAAAATTAACAAAACTTGTGGGAGGGGAATAACTCAAGAAAACATTAATAATACTAATTACTAAAGACTAATTAATGGGTTGTTCGGACAGAACAAGTCCACGCGGTGTCAAGGGCTCCATTCGATTGGAGCCCTTCGATTGAGTATGAATCAAGGGCTCGTATTGGTCTAGGGTCAACGTAGATAAACTTGAGCCTGAATAACAGCTTTACCTATCCTGAAGCCGGGCATCACCGTGAAAGCCACCCGAGGTTGTGTTTCCGGCGTCCCTTCCGATGATAAGAATGCTTCGTCGCTCATGCTCTCCATATAAACATCGGAAAATCGACTTCCCCTGCTCACTTGGAAGATTGAAGCTTCAGGATCAAAGGAAAAGGCAAGGCAATGCAAAAGCCATATACGCTTTGCCATTTCAGTAAATGAAGAAAAGAAGGTAGTCTCTGGGTATTCCCCGGATTTCACCATGCTTCTCTGATCCAAATTGCCGAACAGAGATTGTTCCATTCTGGGATGAATGAGCCGCAAGTATTTCTTGCAGCAAAATCTTGCAAATGTAGATTTTGGTTTCCATGCTAGATAATCAGCTGGCTTCACTGATTTCAGTTCCTTGAATCTGTCAAACAACAGCCTCTGCAATTTTTTACCCTCTGGGAGGGGCTCACGTGAAACAGAGAAGTTCAGAACATTGAAGCCTTCAAACATCTCTCTGCAAACGAAGGATTCGAATGCATAGCATTTGTGATTTACTTGCCAGAAAGATACACGAGGTACAATTGCACTCGCTGCCAAATCTAAATCCCAACCAGATGATTCCATCTCCCTACTAAGCAGCCTAACAAAGCTCCGAATTGATTTTGTTGCCTGCCGAAGGATTGTAATGAAATGGCACGGATTCAATCCTGAGAAGTGAAGATTGTCAGGAACAGACAACTGCCCGCTTGAATTCAATCTCTTCTCGATAATTTTGTTCTCCTTATTGGCCTCCTCCAACTTCTCCCTTAAGAAGGTGATTTCTGAATCCTTGAGCCTGACCTGAGAATCCAGCTTCTTTCCCATGACTTCATAAGTTTTGATAATGCTCTTCTGCTCCTGAATTTCTGCCAAAACCAAACTACTCTCAGGGGAATAGTCTTCTATCTGTTTCTTCAAGAAGCACTGTTTCAGTTCAGATAAACTTTTCAGCTCAGATACCACCATTTGATCTGCAGCACGAATCCCATCAGGGTCGTAAGGAGATTGAGCATATTGCAACTCTGCGTATGCTGCTTTAACAGCTGAGATGCTTGCAAATAATTTGGCAATAAAAGCTTCCATTGCTAATTTCTCCATCATCTTTTCTTCTTCATCGCAAATATTGAACTGCATGTTCTTCAGAAAATCACTCTTTATCACATCATTTTTCACTTTTTCATGGGACTTGGATCTTTGATTTCCATGAACACTACTTGCCACAGCTCGAATGTGCATAACCTTCGCAAAAGTACGAGCCAATTTGCTCTTGCTTGCAGTAACCACAGGTTGGTCAACCGAGTCCATCTGGAACCAAATTCACAAATAGGAAACACACGATTCAGCTAATTACAGAACAAGAACATTTAAAGTAAGGATGCTGCAACTATCAAAATGATGATAACATGTCGAAACAAAAGAGTAAAGCAGAATGCTTTATTTCTTGGATTGAATCTATTAAAGGCAATATGGCATTCTTTTTGTTTCTTATTTCCTTTCATATTGAAGTATCAAAGTGGATCTAAAAAGATGGAGAAGACTGAATGAATAAACACATGGGAGGTAAAGAAAAGAGAACATCTAATCCAAACAACATGCTCAAAAGAAAAGTCTAAGGTTGAACATTAAAGATACTCTAGATGATATTGTACTATATATTATTATATATTGTAAAGCAATGATGTGCATAAATGTCTACCTGGAAGAATAAACAAATTATGTGAGGCGGGGTATGGTAGACGCATTAACATTGTCAAACTCTAACCAAACAAGGAACATTATTTAATGGGGGGAAGTGAGAATAAGAGTTCTATAGCTGCCCACTAACAGGTTACCAATTCCAGATAAAGACAGCAAAACCAGCTTCTTATGACTTTCATAGTTTCATATAGATACAAAATCTTGCCATATAAAGTTCATATTACAGCATCACAATAAACTGGTAAATACAAAGAAAACTGTAAAGGGCTAGCTGGCACAATTCAATATGATTGATTGACGGTCCAATCTTAATAACCAAAAGTACCTTCACTTCACCTCAATATCTTTCACAATCAATTTGGAAATTTATTCAAAACAGAATGAAAATAAGGCACTGGAAGAGAAAATATTGAAAGGATCAACATATTGCAACCACAGAAGCCAAAATCTTCCCCCTTAATTGAAGGGGAAATAGGACAAGCATCTCTATCAATCAATCCTTCCTACAGACAATTTAAGTTCTCAAATTATGACCTTTTTTTCAGATTATGACAAATAATGTCACCCTTCTAAATACTGCTGAGGCCCACTTTGCAAGAGAATTATTCCACTAGAAATTCCTATATTCCGGCCAAAGCCTATGACTTGGAATTATTATAAAACTATAAACTCATCATCAACGATGATCACATTTCTACTAGGTGCTCAAGAGGGAATAAAATAAAATTTGAGCCCAATATCTAAGATCCAAACTCCATGGGCAAATTATGCTATGGACCCAGGTCCACCTTGCAAGGTGGACTTGGGTCCAAAACTACGTTGTTTTTGTTTTTTTTTTTTTGTTTTTTTTTTTAATTAGTAAACATATTACTGAATATAGTGTTGTCCAAAAATGTGTGAATGTAGAGGTTTCAAAGTGTGAATGTAGAATATAGAAATCGTGAATGTAGACTTATGATTGTGTGAATGTAGAGTTGCCCAGAAATGTGTGAATGTAGAGGTTTCAAATTGTGAATATGGAGTATAGAAATCGTGAATGTAGAGTTATGCATGTGTGAATATGTAATAGAGTTAAGAAGTTCTAACAACTTGTAGCCCTATAATGTGTGAATGTGGAGTTCTCAAGTTGTGAATGTGGAGTATAGGACCTATGAATATAGAGTTTTGAATGTGTGAATGTGGAGTTTACAAATTGTGAATGTAGAGTACAATGTATGTGAATGTGGAGTTTACAAATTGTAAATGTAGAGTATAGTGTATGTGAATGTAGAGTATAGTTACTAAACATATAATCCTGTAATGTATAAATGTGGAGTTTACAAATTGTGAATGTAGAGTATAGTATATGTGAATGTAGACTCAAGTACACCTTGCAAGGTGGACCTGAGTCCACGGCATAACAACCCCCAAAAATACTTAGGTGAGAGAATGTATAATCCAAACCCATCCATGTCCATCAGTCTATTGTATAAAATAAATAAATAAATAATGCTAATACTAGACAAATCCCTTAACCCTTTCCAAGCAAGCCGACATTCACGCGGGAATTCACATTCATAGTCATACTTTAGATATTCATGAAAAATAATTTCTGCCGAAAGATGTCCTCTCAACACTTTATCAACAGTGAAAAATGTACCATGACATAATTCAAAAATCTTTAATTTTGGCCCCACTATATGATAAAATAACCTAATTAGATCTCAAAATATTTCCACCTAGAGCAGGTAAAAGGTTCATAGTGACTTGTGTGCATATCCCGCGGACCCCACACCAGTAATGCACTCAACTGAGTAAGAGCAAACAGGTCGTATACGGGAATGTACAGCGGAGGACAGTGCCAACATGAAAGCTAAAGAGTAAAGTTTCTTCAGTAAACGCACCTTATTATTTTTTTCCCTAACCAATCAATATAAATAGTAATATGTACAATTACTATTTTTGTTTTGTTTTAAACCTGTCACCACGCATGCAGTGGGCCCATTGAGTGGACCCCGTCGCTTAAGAAAATCACGTGGGGGCCCTATCATTATACTGTCGTAGACACCAGGCTCACACAAGTCATAAATTTTCTACTGAGACTCGTTTCTCGATCCTAGTGCCCAACGTAAATCCAACGGACAAAAACACATTCCCCTGTTCTCTGCGGGCTCACATCCAGCGCTTCGTGCCCGGCTCACGTGACCACAAGATCACCCGAGTCCACACGGTAAACTACTGTAGGGTACCAACACAGAGAACTCAAACTTAGAGACATGCGCTAGCGCTAGCGCTACTCACACCATCCACGATTTCCTATGCGTATTGAGCAGTTGAAATTTCAATACAGAGTACAGACACATAGATACCAGAAGAAGACCACCATCGAGAGAAATTACCGTTACATCACCTCTTGCTTTTCTTCTTCCCCAAAAACGCCTCCAGGAAACGGAGATTTTCACCCAATCATCCTCATCGCAGCGCAAATCTCAAGAGAATCAGAGAGCAAAACACCGCTAATCATTCATTCATTAACACACCCCTGCTATCTCTTCCTGTAAACCGAACCAGCGAAAACCAGGTCTTTACACACACACATATGACATACCACCGAAAACAAGTAAAACTCATCTAAAAGAGCAAAAATAACTGAAAATTTCCAGGCACGACATGAAATTTCAACCAAACAGATGATATTTCTAAGAATTTTGACAAAAATTTCAACCGAATATTCTAGATAAAAAGGAGAATGATGTGCTCTGAGTTCTGACCTAGAATACAATGCGAAGAACAGAATGAAAGCTTCCTCAAACTCAAACTCAAACAGACGTCTTACTTCACTTCCGCTTCAAGCTGTAAAAGATTGCGATGATCGAAGAACAGCTGCGATGTTGAGATCAGAAACAAAGCTTCATACACTATCTGAACAGGGAGAGGAAGATTTTTCCCAGGCGTCTATGGAGAAGGTTGAAGAGACAAGACGGAGTAGGCCAATCGACTGGGGGAGTATGAAAGAGAAACTGTCCACTGGGGATTAAAAGCAAGGAGACAGTTAAAGGCCCAAGCTGAGTCAATTTCGAGATCTTGGATTTGACGGAATTGCCGACGACGTTTGAGATCAACAGCGGTAAGTTGTGAAGGTCGGTGGAGATTTTACGAGGGCATTTTAGTAATTAGCACCACACTACTGCGGAAACGCAGGGTAACAGCTGGCCGTTTCTGTCAATCATTTTTTCCTTCTTAATTTTAGGGTGATTGGTGATTTACATTTTTTTTTTCTTCAACAAAAAAGCCCATAACTCAATAGGGTAGCTCAAGTAACAAATGAACTCTTTTTATGGAAAAAAAAACATAAAGAGAATTTGAATTCGAGTCTCAAGCGATAAATTTTTTGGATATGTTCATCAGTCGGGTGGACCTCAAACACCTCGTCAGTTTAGCGAGCCAATCATTAGTTTTGTTTAAAAAATGTGTCTATTGTGGTTAAAATTAAAAAAAATACAATCGTTAGTTTTGTTTAAAATTTTGTATGTTGTCTTCATTAATTTAAAAATAAAATTTATTTTTGCAGTTTCGTAGATTTTTTGTTAGATACAAGTATATATATTATTTGAATTGTATTAAGAAATTGCCAATTATGTGCATTCACAATATTCTACATGACTTAGTATTGATTTGCACCTTTAGAAAGAAAACATAGTGAGATGACATGGGAACTTAAAATACGCTAAACAAAATCTATTATCTAAAAATTCTCAAACCATCACTATAATATACGGTGATATTGGTTAACCTTTCTAATTAAGGAATTAAATTGACTGGTCTTTGGGTTAAATGAACAATAACATCAAATGATTTTGCTAACGTTCATAAAAGTCGCTCATTTTGTTAAGATTTTAAATATCAATAGTAAATAATTAATGAATCAGTGTCATTTCATTTTATTCGTAGGCTAGCGAATGTGTTAGCCCATTCTTTTAATAAGGCGGTAGATTCTCAGGCTAACTCATATGCTTGAATCGATGTTGTTCCCATTTGTATTCAACATTTTTTCCTTCTTTTTTGTTTTGTTTTGTTTTTGGTAATATATGGGTTCGTTGTTCAGGGTAAAAAAGAAAAAAAAAAAAAAAGACACTTCAAAAATAACTTAAATGAAAAAATAGATGTAACTATATCACTATAATTTGAGGGAGAAAGTGTAAATTTTTCTTTATAATTTAAAAATAATTGAGTAATCAAACACATGATTTTCTCATTTTTAAATATTTTTAGTCTCCCTCAAGGATATGTCGTTGATTGATGATAAAAAGAGAAGGAAAGCAATGGATAAAGGGAATAGGTGATGCACATTTATTGCATAGGTACGTAGGTGGGTAAGTAACTTCTTTTCCGAATTAAATAGAGACAAGATGTCCATAAGGTATATTATGAGTTGCCAAATAAATTATGAACGAGGTGGGCTAAAAAAATAATAAAAATTATACAAGAATCATGTTACATCTATTTGATCATATTTTCGGAGCTTGTCATGTTTTATCTTTATACAAAATCATTAACAAATATTAACTAAAATTAGTGACTTGTTATCACCAATATTGATCCTAGCACCCTTCGTGTGATGTGTATTGCGCCATCACCACCGTAATTATTTATTATGAGTATGAACTTGGTAAAGAAGAGGTCTTTGAGATGAGTCGATCTCAGTCAAATTGATCAGATAGTTAACTTGTTAAGAACAAAATTTTATATTTAACTATTTTAAGAAGCTATTTATTGTCTTTCTTTGTTTTAGCTAATCAATTATAACTTATGAGCAATTTACTTGCGATTCTTTACTAGCTAAGGCTATGATGACTTTCTACTCAAAAAGCACTAAAGAATTCGTTGAAATGCAAGTTACACCTTCAACTTTCTTTTTGTAGTTTAATACTTACTAACTAATGGCCATTGTGTAAAGTACTCAAAAAAAAAAAAAAAAAAAAAAAAAAAAAAAAAAAAAAA
>NC_044917.1:6334667-6407537 GCF_003576645.1 Ipomoea triloba | reverse complement strand
AAAAAAAAAAAAAAAAAAAAAAAAAAAAAAAAAAAAAACAAACTAATGGCCATTGTTTTACCCAGTTTGTTTTTTAAGTTTTAATATTAATATATGTCATTGATGGTCACTAATTGTTATTAATCACCATTAATAACATTTACTGGTCGGTTTCTTTTTTAGTTTATAAATAGTTATATCGAAAATAAGAGTTAAAAAATTCAATTAAATTAATTCTCATTTTTTACCTGAAATTCTTCCTACAAAGAAAGTTTACTTGTCACTGAAAGGGTGCTGAATTGCTTATATGTTTAAATAGATATCACTAACATTTAAATTTTTGAAACCCACTGAGGCTTGATCTCATGACCTTTCGTATAGGACTATGGGAGAGCCACTACGTGCCATTTGAGCACAAGATTAATGGCATGTATGTAAGTTTTCTTTTAATTGCATCATCGGGTATACATTCACTAACAAGTTCCACATGCATTATGCATGTATGGCACGCAAGGTACAAGCGCGATTAGCATGATTTATGTTGGCTATTACTTATTAGAGCGAAACCATCATTAAGTTTGTCATAATCGCTGGATACCCACCAGTTGAAGCAACAATAAAACAAACAAAGTTTACCTGAAAGCTAAGGGGTGATCGAGTGAATGGAATATAATTTTTATATTTAACGGTTAAGAGTTCGATTTTTTCTAACATTATTTTAACTTAATTCGTCATACAATCTTATTCAATTTACCTCTGTAGCGGTTGACGACAACGTTAGGGAGTCCGGAGACGTCGGTGGGGGCCTCGGGAAGAGTTATCTTTTCTGTTTAACAAGCTGCCCACCCCGGTCCGCCGCTGAGGACGCTTCTCCAGACTACAATTCGAACAGCGATGCCGTCCGATTCTAAGGCTGGGTTGTTCCCGTTTTCGAGCCCCCAACTTTCGTTCTTGATTAATGAAAACATCCTTGACAAATGCTTTCGCAGTTGTTCGTCTTTCATAAATCCAAGAATTTCATTGTAGTTAAGAGTTATTACAATTTTATACCGTACCACAGGAAGGCAGTCATATGTATGTGGTTGCAAATCCTAATTAGTAAAGAAAGGGAAATCCAAACCCATCGGCCTTTCACGTCAAAATGGGGTCCTAACATAATCTTCAAGCCGACCAGTTTGTGACACGCATAACCAAGTTCAATAATGATAAAAATGCCAAACCAATGTATTAAATTCTTTGTTTTTTGTTCTAAATAATATTGGAATTGACTCATAGACCAACTCCCTAAGCTGCATTTATTTTTGAATAAATTTCACTTCTGGTCCCCTAATTGTTGGATAATTAAAAATAGTAAATGATAAGATATATTCTATAATTTGATAAAATGCAATTAATTTATTTTGTTCTAGGCCAGAGCCCAAAACTTTAGCAAGTATATGAGCTATATGGTTCATTGATCTTTTAATGCAATAAACAACTACATTACCATTCGAATGAATCAAAACATACATCCTTATTGATGAAACCTGCATAAGTAAAGTTACAAACAATATCCAAGCAAAATGAATACTCAGAGCACTATGGAGGTTCCTCAGCATGTGCAAGCAAGGTCTAACAGCCACAAGGAAAGGACAAAACATCACAGATATGACATAACTGATGCTTTCATCAAATTCAGAGAAATTAAACAATATTTTTCCAATGAAAAATGTCAAAGGTTCTTACATAGCTAGCAATAAGACAGATATGAATACACATAATTACAGAGAATTCTCACAATCATATAGTCATGTTCATATACATTATACACTAGACCTGTATCTACAGAGAACTCAGACCAGAATTCTGAGTGAAGATGTAAACCTCATCAAAACCGCTCCTGCAAGACACAGGAAGGGAAATAAACACCCAGAAATTCATTGGTTTACTCTGAAATCAGGCAGAAAAATTGCTTACCCAGACTTCCCACTATAAGAGGGACTATAGTTGTAAATAAGGTTGTTAAGCACTTTTTGAGCATCTGGCCTGTTTAAAGATTTCCTAGCTTCACTGAAAAATGGTAAATACAATGCTGAATCAAAAAGGGGATATTTGAAAATAATTGTAAGGGTAAGTTGGCTTTGTATTCTCCAAGCCTGGATCATCAAGTATTCAACAGAGGAAGTTCTGTTTTTTAAAAAAAAATAAAAAAAATTCCGGACTTTGTTTATTTAATTATGTTGCTTAAATCCTTCGTCCTCCTTCTATCACCACAACAGAGAATTGACTAAGGCATGTGAACAATAATTCTAAGGAGTTTGAACAAGATATGCAAAAAGCACTTTTTTTTTTAAGGAAGTCAATTGAATAAGAGTTCCATCAAAATACACTTAAAATCTTAAATTGATATGGAAGTGTTTGGCAAATGGTTGATTGCTTATAGTTGATAGCTGATTGGATTAACTAGTTTGACCGGCTGGTTGTAAAAAAGTGTGAGAAAAATCCGCTATTAATTTTAGCTGATTGTATGTAAAATGACATACAAGGGCATAAACATATTGTCCTAATTTATTAACTCTTAAATTACTTTTATAATTTTTATTTATTTATTTATTTATTATTATTATATTATTATGAATTACAATGATGAGTGAAATCAAAAAGAAAATTATTATTGTTGTTAAGGAAACAAAAAAGAAAAAGGGGCAAGGCAGATGAACAACAACAAGAAAGATACAAATGTTAGGGATGACAAAGGGTAAAATGGTCATTTCATAATTAAGGTCAATCAACTAATCAAAACCTCTACTCTTCTTAACTTTTCGGATTTTGGCTTATTGCCCCAATAAGCTAATGCAATAAGCCATTTTACCAAACACTTAAAGTAGCCTATTGACCAGTCAAACCAGCCAAAATTGGCTTATCAGCTATGTTACCAAACGGGCCATATTCCATTTTCCTATTCCTACAGTGAAAAAGGAGAAGGAAAATAAACCCACCTGATAAAGTAGTTGGCAACATTTTGAGTCACTAGAATTGCATCTTCAGTGTGTGGAATCTCAGATAAGCCCCATTCAAAAGCATTTTTCTGCAGCACCATATACACAATTTTAATCTTTGTAGCAGTAAAAGGTACACCAGTATCCAATAACAAATATTTGAATATTTACAGGGATATTTAGTATTTTCACGGAGACTCTTACCTCTGGGTGCCATTGTACAGCAGTTACAGGGTACTGCTCTGCTTGAACTGTGGAGACATAGATCTGAAATAATCAATTGCAAATGTGAGCAGCCTCCCTTTGAAGGAGATGCAGTAGTAGGAATTGTCAAATTTGATATCTTATTTCGTTACCTTGTTGTCTTGATCAGCACTTGTCGTCAAAATCTTGAAAAAGTTACACAAGTCTGCATTCGCTCGGAATTTTTCAGGTGAAATGCCATACTGTTTTACAAGGAAAAGTATGAATGGGTTTGTTACTAAAAAATAACACACAATGATGAACTAAAAAGGCACGATTGATAGATAAAGGCAAACGCGCACACACGCGCACACACACACACACACACATTTATTAGCTATAAACTCTAAAATCTCTGTCAGTAGAAAATCTCATCACGCTTGTAGGAAGGCAAATGTCAAATAAGGAGGCAGTAAGCATGAATTCAACCCAGCTATTTTAGAATAAGCAACCAAAATTTGAATGCACCACCAATGATGACAATAAAATTTTGTTCTGGTGTAACTCACATGATGATTTTGCATGACAAGGCAATCCTTACTCATCTCTTTTAGCAACTCAGAAGGGAATCTGTGAATGATACAACACAGCACAGCACCATTAGCTGAGTATACAAGCGAGACAAGAACTATCATTGCTCCCTTAACATGCACATAGAACTACACTTTGGCTCAGTTCTAGAGTAGATGTTTGGTTTAACATGCACATAAACATATACCTCTGAAACAGGGTTCCTTCAAAATTAGAAACCTCCAAAAATTGTAGTTTAGATGCTTGGTTTGCCGCATTAAATCCCTCAAGAATGTTATTGTCCTAGAGCAAATTATAAGGAACAAGATCTTAAAATTCACACATCAAGAGTGGAACAGATTTGATAAGTACATATGCAAATTTCCAGTATGCCATTTACACAATTGAATAGAATAAAAAATCAACTGTGAAACCGAAGAAGAGAATTTCAGAAATTTGCAAGCACATCTTCAGGCAATTAATCAGGGGCACCCAAGGAAAGAGAAATGACAAGGTCTTGCTTAGGACAATCAATAAATTTACCTTATAGAGAACTAACGAACCATCTTCTAGGAAATTCGGAGGAAACACATTACACATCTACACATCCTTATAAATTTACCTTTGTGATGATCATTGTTAAAAGTTCAAAACCTAAGCATATGGCAAGGAGAGGGAAATGATCTCCTGCATCATTCTTCTCCAAAACTTTCTGCAAGAAAACAGGAATGAGCTTCACATTCAGCAGACTGCAATGTTCAAAAAATATAAAATAGCAGAATATATTTTTAGAAACCAAACTTTCAGATGATGGATAACAGATTTGCAAATAACACAATACTATCCTCTAAGACAACCTATATTATGTTACAAAATATTATTCCGTACAGGGAGTAACAAAAGGGAAAGTACATATATAACCTTCAATCATGAAACATATGGAGGTTGGATGTCACCATAGCTGCATAATCTTATGAGTAAAATACATACAACTTGAGCACTATTCCAATTTTTAAGGATCAATTACCTGGAAAATTACCTTGACAACCTCAAAGTACAGACCCGTCTTGGAGGATCCCCCAGTGAACAACACACCATTAACTAGATTGAGTTTCTGTAAAACGATGCGTTTTAGCACAGCCGCAAACTTTATGGAGATTGAAGACAGCACAAGCAAGCATTAATTATCATAAAGAAAATTTACTTCGATGAGAATCTCAGGAGGCTCGTTATAAATGAGAGGAATAACCCTAGCACCAGCAGACTCGACGAATTTGACGTAGGAAGCAGCGATGTAGGAAACATCGGAAGCATTGCTGAGGCGGCTTTTGGCTCCGTCGCCGGGATGGCTGACAATCCCGATGACCGGCCGGTAATTCAGATTGCCGTCGGGCGCGGGGCAGTTGGCCGACAGCTTCAGTTGGGGTTCAGAAGGTAAGAGAGCCGTGGGATTACGATTTGCTGAAGTCAGAAAACCAGAGATGAGGAGAAGGATCGGAAAGTAAATTCCCATTCCGGCTACTTCTCTCTCAGCAAGCTCCAATCTGAGAGCTATAATGGAGTGAGCAGACAGTACTTGTCCACTTGTCCCAATTTTTATCCGTCCACCATTAATTTTTTAGGGAAAATGTCAAATAAGCTCTTAAATTTGATTTTCAATAAGCCCTTCAACTTTTTTTTTTTTTTAAACTTTTATAGAGTCTAATTACATCCTTAAACTTTTATAGAGTCTAACTACATTCTTTAACATGTTACAATAGGACAATAAAATTTAAAAGCAGGTAAATAACCTAACCTGCTATTACATCCTTTAATATGTTGCTGTTATATTTGAATTTTTTAAACTTCTTGTAACCACCCACGATCTCATGTATGAGCTGAGGGTGGTTTTAATATCACTATTATTGCTTATTTGTAGAGTTTGGCATCAGTATTTGAAGTAGTTCCAGAAAATTTTGTAATATTTTTTATCATTCTTTTTTGTTCAATTATCTTGTTGCTTATCTGAAACCTAGGTTGCTTATATATGGTGATTAAAAACCTGTAGGAAAGTGCGTCTAATATTCGCTTGAAGTTCTTGATTCCTTTGTTTCTTTTTGTTTTCTCTACACTCAGATTAAATATTTTCTAACAAGAAAGACTTTAAGTCAAGCATATAAAATTGATGTTTCGCAATACAACTTTTTGGCATAACTTATTGCAATGAGAACTAAAAGATAAAATTTATTGAGCCAAACATAATTATACTATTACTGATTATTATCAGTAGACAGATACAAATGCCCTTTATTATCTTTCTATTATGGCTCATAGGGCTTTAGACATACATCATATCCACTGAGGATTCACACCTCAATCCTAAGAGATCAGAAGATGTAAATAAACCTCCTCATAACCGCTCCTGCAGGGGAAACAAAGCAGTGAAATTTATAAGCACATGAAAATTCCTTTTAAAAAAAAAATCTGAAAAGTACAACTTACCCATCCTTTCCAGTATACGTGGTATTATAGTTGTAGATGAGGTGGTCACGCACGAATTGTTCATCTTCTTCCCTGTATGATGAAGAGTTCCTAGCATGACTGTAAAATGGGGAACATAAATAAAAAGGAATTTTATGATACCGAAAATGCATCATTATTATAAATATACAAAATACGGTGTCGATACTTAGGGTGAATTAAAAGGGAAAGAAAATAACCCCTACTTGACAAAATAGTTAGCAACACTTTGAGACACCAGAATTGCATCTGCAGTGTGTGGAATCCCAGATAATGACCATTCATAAGCATTTTTCTGCAGTAGAACAAAGAAAGCTATCAATGTTCATTATCTGCGTTTACTTCGGTTCTCTTGTCATTTACGTATTCTCTATTTTCCTTTCTTCAAAAGAATGGAGAATTATTTTAGGAATAAAAATTAAATTAGCCATCCAATTACACATTAAACTACAATTAGGTCTCTCAACAAGGTAAAATAATACTATTCAACCAAAAAATGACTTATTGACCTGGTAGCATGCCGATGTGACTGCTACTGAATTTAAAAATTATCTGTAAAAGCATTTATTTTTCCCAGGACATACCTCTGGGGACCATTGTACAGCAAGTATAGGGTAGTTCTTGGCTTGAATTGTAGAGACATAGACCTAAAACAGCCAATTTCAAATGTTAGAAGCTGAGCAGAAATTGTGATATTTTCATATCTGATTTGGTAAGTATAGAGAACAGTTTGTTGGTACCTTGTTGTCTCTGTCGATATTTTTTTCCGGCTAAACATTGCCAGACAAACCGCCGAATTTATTTTCCGGCAGGAAAAAGGATTATTTTTACAACAAAAACAATAGTCATGGACCAAAATTACAAAGTTTAAAAGTCGTAGACCAATCCTACCAGTACTACGATAGTCGTGGAACTAAAAGTGCTAAAAAAAATTCATAAACATGATCAAACAAAGAAACATAATAAAGTAGGGCCAGTGTAGTGGGCCCAGTTAAGACTCTTCTTCCAACACAACTATCAACTCCGATAGTACAATTATTGCATCACCGCATTATTGCTTATATTCATGAAACACGTGAGATTACTATGTCCCTTTGAGGTTTTTTTAGTCATCCAATAATTTAATACGGAGAGCTATAT
Source organism: Ipomoea triloba (assembly GCF_003576645.1). Taxonomy (NCBI): domain Eukaryota; kingdom Viridiplantae; phylum Streptophyta; class Magnoliopsida; order Solanales; family Convolvulaceae; genus Ipomoea; species Ipomoea triloba. The sequence continues at coordinate 6,400,188 of NC_044917.1, read as the reverse complement.
TAAAGTTTTTTTTTAATGACGGAAATTAAAAGTTATTATGTTATATTATGGTATTTACTGAGTAAACATTACTCCTTTATAATAACTCTCAAATTATATAAGACATGTAATTAATTAAGAAAAATTTGTGCGACAAGTTTAACTAAGAACATATTGAGAATAATCAAATTCGTGACTATTTTTTTTTTTAAGAAAGTGATGAAAATCTTATTATCGTAAAATAACATGTTATAAGTTGAAACAATAAAACCCAATACCATACAAATTGAAGCCTAATTATATGTTACAATGAAGTACCTCAACAATCGAATGAAATTTCAAATCAAACAAATTAACTTTACAAGGTAAGAAAATCAAGCTCAACCCAATTTTGAACCTTATTAGTTATTACTACAACTTGTTATAAGGTAAGTCATTGATAGTTATTACGTACTACAACTTGTTATAAGGTAAATCATTGATAGATGTTTGTTTTTATTATATACTAAAAATAAACATTTATTATACTAAAATGAATTTTAAAAATATTAATATGTAGTACAAAAAAATTTATTTTTTCAGTATACTAAAAAGGATAAGAGTCAAATAGACCAAAATGCAATTAATCCTTGATAACGGTAAATATGGTAATACGAGGCTTAAAGCGGGTAAATACGATCTCTTATTATTGCAAAGGGATCAAAGCCCGGGTACAATATAATAAGGGCTCAAAAGGCTCGGCGGGTCGGCAGTGGGCTTTCTACTGTCCGAGCACACTTGAAGACTTAGCGTAGAATCCAGCCAAAAGATCCCTCTCTCTCCTCATTAATGCGGTATTTATAAGAGGGGAAAGCTGCGATCTCCGAGGCTCCGGCATGGCGAGCACGTGGCGCACATGCGCCTACCTCGCTCCTTGCCCAAGCGGGAAGGAGCACATGACGGCCCCGACATAACCACTGTCAATCAATCGAGGTCACGACCGATCTGAGGCGGTCGGACCGAACACCGGTCGGGCCAAGTGGCCGATCTACCGACCGTAAGAATACTACCTGAGTAGCCGACCAGTGTAAGTGAGTATTAACACTATCAATCCTCTAAAACAAAAAATTTTTTAAAAAAAAAATTATAATTAGACACATTAACTTAAGTTGCAACATTAACATGTTATCTTTGTACAAATAACTTGTTAATCAACTTAATTGCATAACAACCTTAGCTCCTTGAAAACCTTGTATTGGTCGCACCTTCCTCATTTTGCTTCAACTCATCCAACTTCCTATGTGAATCTTCCACCTCGAATACCCCTACCCCTTGGTGGCTTAATCCTCATGGAGTGAGAGATCACTCTTCCAGGTAAATCTAAAGATAGTCTATTGTTGGTTCCTACCATTATTGATGGAGTCAATATGCATGTTTTATCGCATATATGTCAAAGATGAGTTTGCAGGGCTATCTCAAGTGTTAAACCATTTGAACTAAATTTATCATTCCAATCATCTAATGATAAGGTGGGGTCGAGGTTCAACTCCCACCAACTGCTCGTTGCGCATTGTATGGCGCTGACTACTAGCATTCTAGTCCTTTAGATTCATTAATTTCAAATTGATCTCTATGTTTATTTTAGGTCAAAATTTTAAACTTAGCATTATATTTTTAATCACATATTTATATATTTTATTGGGCTCTCCAAATTGATGAAAGTGTGATCGGGGATAAGATCCTTTGTGAGTTAACGACAAGCCGAGACTGACTCGGATGTTACTTGAGTGACTAGTGATTTACTTCTTTAAGCAACTCTTGAGCAAGTCGGGGTCTAGGAGTTTATAATTAATGTGATGTAAGCTAAGAAATCTAACGTAACAAAACAATACTAATCACGAAGTTGAAATATATAGGTTTTAAATCTTTGTTTACTTTGCAATTTTCTAGCCCTATTTCAATGAATTTTAGAAAATAATTTTTTAAAAGGTGTCAAATAATTGAAATAGCCACTGAAATTCTTATTTTTGTGTAATTAGATCACTGAACTTAAAAAGTATTCAATCAAACCACCAAACAAGCAAAATATGCAATTGAGACATTTTTTAAAATTTTCTCGGTAGAATCCGATCATATCGCTTACATAGTATGTACTAAGAGTTGTCTTTTCCTTTACCATTAAGGGTAAAGATTGAAACATATTAAACTTAAATTGCATTAAAAGAAATCAAAAAGATATATGTTCCAATTACACATATTTTACTTCTTCTCCCAAACTTTGTTTGATGGTTTGATGCAATTTTTTTAAAAAGTTCATTGACTTTTTTTTTTTGACCAAAAAAAAAAAAAAGTTCATTGACTTAATTACACAAAAAGTGATAAGTCCAACTACCTATTTAACAAGGCCGATTCGCTCGAGTTAACTCGGCTAATTCTGCTGAGTTGGGCGAGTTAACTCGGTCAAATTCGAGTCAATCGGTCGCCAACTCGGCCGAGTTAGGCGCTAGGCGGCCAGCCACCTAGGCAGACGCCTAGGGAGCAATTCGCCTCGGTCTAGGAGCGCCTAGCGTCTAAGCGGGGATTTTTGCAACAATGCATATTTTACAATAATTTATTTCATTCTTCGAATTTTTTATATTCCATAGAAGTTAATTAAAATGGAAAAAAAAAGTCAAAACAATTTTTTGAAATCTCAATAAATCATAGAGAGTGATTTTTCGTCGTAGAGACCGGTTTTTGGTCGCCTCTAATAACACTGTATATATATAAACCATTAAATATATTATTGATAAGTCAATCCGATCAAGTTAGTAACTACAATATAACAAACTAGACTCTAGAACAGTGTGACTTACTAATCTTCTTAGTATATACAGATAATTTAAGTTGATTTACATTTTTATTGTCCTTTCTTCGTTAGAGTTATAAGGTAAAATTAATCAATGCTCAACCTCAAATAGTGATGGCAGTTTACATCATTATTACTCAGAAAATATACATATGAACGTCTACTAAACTAAGTACTGGTCGCCCCAAAAGGAACAATGAAAACTATCTCCTTCAATTCATTGGGACTAATGCGACGTCTCTAGAAGAGAGTTAACTTCCGAAGAACTATTAGATTTCGTCAATTTGCCGATGATGTCTCCGATGTTTCGTGCTTCTTCAATCGATCCACTCTCGAAACCCATAATGTCTCTATTATTTTGTTTCCTCTTGATTCTACAAAGGACAGTGTCATTCAATGGCCTCTGCATATATGATAGTTACGTTAAAATCTTGTAATCTACATAACGAATTGAAGTTAAACAATACATATGGCAAAAGCTTGTGGGAAACTGTTTCACATGTCTCAATCTATGAGATGGATTGGATCGACAATTATTATTGTATGGATCATGGTCTATATAGCTGTGTAAACCATAATATCAAATAATGTACATTCAGTATAAAAATAATGTACTTTTAGTATATTAAAAATGTACATTGTATTAGAGGATGCACATTATTTAGTATATTAAAAATATACTTGTTGTTATGGTTCACACAGCACTATGCGGACCACGCAAATTTTACTGTGGACTGCGGTTCACCAAGCATTGTGGTCCAATTGACAAAACGACGTCGTTTTGATTAATGAAAACAAAAACGGCCTCCGTTTCGTGAAACTGCAGTTCTCTTTCAACACAACTGCAGTATCAGTTCCAAACAGATGAAACAGTTTCCGTTCCTTCCGTTTCAACACAACTGCAGTATCAATTATGAAGATTTATGAGAGCCGTTTCTTCTACTTATTAAAATGACGTCGTTTTGTGAACTTGGTCCACAATGCATTGTGGACCGCAGTCTACAGTATAACGACTTATGCGGACCATGCTCCACACAATAATTTGCCGTCTGATCAAATTTTTGAGACACATGAAACAGTTTTACACAAGTATTACCAAATTTACATAAATAGAGTAAAATGTATCTTACTTACTTCTAGTGTGGCTCTTATGTGGCTGGGAAAATAATATTCTTTCATCAAGAATCGGCCGTCATATTTTGATCCACTTTTCTCGTACCTCAAACTCCTCTTGTATCCGATAAGTTGTCTCAAGTGTTGGTTATCATCGTCATCATTACCGTATCTTCTGTAAATCGGTTTTCCTCTGTCTTGTGCCTTCCAGGTCCCCTTTCCATCTCTAATGGTCCGAATGTATCGTGAATCGCTGGAACTCCTCCTTATTAAGGTGGTAAAAATGTACATAACCTTCTCTCTTGATCGTTTGAATATCTCCGATGGCTCCTCTCCGTTGTATAGATCGATCTCCGTAATCGGGACGGTGGATAATACGGGTTTGCCGGTAACATATAGAGCAAGATAGCTCAGTAACTCTGCGTCTGTTGGACGAAATATGTAGCCGTCTGGAATATGTTCTTGTCGTTCCATGCCCACGTAATAATTGATAGATTGTCGTTTTAATTTGGGGAATTCAGAAAACACGATTTTTAGTTTCTTCTGTTTTTGGGATTAGATTGTTGGTATATATATATAGGCGTGAGTTCGTGCATGCAATAACCTTAATTTAATCGATTTAGAAGTTGTATGGATAAAGGAGAAATACACAATCCTTTCATGACTAGGAAAGCACTATTCGATTCGAAATATATATTTGAATTCGGATTCGTATTCGAACAATTAAAATTCGAATTGAAATATTCAAATTTGAATTAAAAATATTTTATTTGTTTACATTCCTATATGGGAGTAATGCAATACGGTCCACACAGTTGTGTGGATCACGATCAAATATACATTTCTATAACTCATAATATATATTATCTAACCCAAAAAGTTTCATTATTCTAAAATCATACATTATTCTAACACACAATGTAATTAAATTATCTAGAAGTTTCATTATTCTAACACATAATGTACATTATTCTAACTCATAAAATTCAACGTTATCATTTTGGACCATGGTCCACACCGTATGCCGGAGTAATGTTAAAGAACTGGAGAATGAGTACGAGTCGGTATTCATGTCCAAATCATACTATGGCCTATATTTTTGGATTCTATTTCGAATGTGGAAAGGACTAACGAAGGCATATGTTCTCTTATAAATAGGGACCTTGTCCTCTAATTATAAATTATGTATTAAATTCTCTTGTGATAATAAAACAATATTCTGAAGTTCGATTTGACACTGTCGAAAAATTCATTGATTTTTTCTAGGTAAAAATCGTTGTGTTCTTTATTTATCATGCATATTTTTCATGTTTTATTTCATATTGTTGTGAAATCTACAATCTATATACTTTGAGCTAGTTTACCAATATAATTATCCATATAGTTGAAAAATCTAAGTGGTCTTTGATTAAAAATTTTTGTACTTTATTATCTGATTTGATACACAGTACCATGTTTGTTTACTCATTTTTATTATCTATACAATTGAATTCGAATATTTTATCAATCATAAAACGTATCACCCTTCTTTTATCATATTTTTGAACAATAGAATCAATATACACATTACTTAAAAATAGATACACAACCTTTCTAATTTAGGCAAAAATAATTTGGAAAAGGAGACATCAAACAAATATAATGATTGCCTTATTCTAGTTTAACACCAAACAAAGTATAATTACTGCATGCCATATTCTAGTTTTGCCCTCTCAGTTATTCAAGGTTAACGTCATAAAGATCAGGAAGAAGTTTGGAAGTGGAAGAACTATCAATAGGAAAAGATTGTGAGGAACCTGTACATGGTGCACCAACTGAAATACTTTTCTGGCTCTGATCCAGGGAGAAAGTCGACGAAGAATTTGTCGTCGTCTGGCTGTCATGTGACAGTTTCTTGAACGCTTTAAACCTAGCAAGATCATCGTTGGACTTTCCAGGCCCGACGGCTGGTGCTTGCACCGGGATTTGGCCGTTGAGCATCTTCACCACAGAGACCATGGATGGCCTGAGAGTTGGTGATGGATTGGCACACAAAAGAGCCAATTTGAGCATTTTCAGCGCCTCTTCTTTAGAATAGTTGGAACCCAGGCTCTGATCCACAAGCTCTAATAGATTTCCCTGTTCTTCTAGGACATAAGCCTTCATTTTCCAAACCAAACACATGTCTGAGTGGTTATTTATCAGAAATGGTAACAAAAGAGCAGATAAAGGTAATGGATGTCTTGGCTTACCCAATCAAGAAGGTACACAAACTCGTCTTTTGGTCTGTAATTTGTGTTGCTTTTCCCGCTTACAATCTCTAATGCAACTATTCCAAAGCTGTAAACATCTGCTTTGTCTGTCAAATAGCCCCTCATCGCGTATTCTGGAGCCATGTAACCTCTGAAAGAAAGGGTAAGAAAGCAGTATTTTCAACATGTTATACAAATTTAATTCCAGATCATCCAGTAACAGTTAGACATAGCAAGAGTAGTATTTCAAAAATATCTTCTACAATACTTGGGTATTATATATGAGAACAATAAACTGTTGAACATATGGAAGAAACAAGAGAAAACATGACACGGAATATCAAATAGGTATATTTGAGGGCAACCGAAACCAAGTTGGTTAGGCGGTTCAGCGGTTGGCTTGGTAACCACAAGGTTCCAAGTTTGACTCTCAGAAGGGGAGTGTCATATTGGTTTTCTTGATTTAAGCTAGTCAGTTATGGACAACCTATGTTGGTTTACCTCTTTGTAGTCCTTTGCCAGTTAGGGTTAGAAGACAAGATTTATCAAGTGCACACCCGTCGGGTAGTGGCTGTTGGTTTCTCTCATCATCCAAAAAAGAAAAAGGTAGGTATTTCTCTGAGTATGGGGATGCGATTCTAAAACGTGGAACCTAAATAAGAGCATAGAAAGCAAAGAAATACTAAGAAAAAGGCTTACACAGTGCCAGCAATTCTAGTGCTAATGTGGGTATTCTCTTCTTCATCAAGCCTAGCCAAACCAAAGTCTGAGATTTTAGCGCTAAGATCTTTGTCAAGAAGCACATTGGAAGCCTTTATATCTCGATGGACAATCTTCAACCTCGATTCCTCATGAAGATATGCTAAGCCCTTGGCTATTCCCAAGCATATCTTCTTCCTGGTTTGCCAGTCTAGACTCAGCCTCTGTTCCACACGTCCTGAAGGAAAGCGAGAGGTTAGCAAAAAAACTGGAGAGGATATCAATTTATTAATCCAAGGCCAAGCATTTTACCGAAAAGTGCTCGAGAAAGACAGTTGTTTTCCATGTATTCATATATTAACAACAGCTGGTTTCCTTCTATACAACAACCATGAAGCTTCACAAGGTTTGGATGTTGTAAAGCTGATATCATTCCAATCTCATTGATAAATTCCCGGTTTCCTTGCTTCGACTTGGAAGAGAGTTGCTTGACAGCAATGATTCCACCATCTGAAAGAACACCCTGCAACCAAGTAGGATCATCAGTCCATGATTCAATTGAGATAAAACATCCTTAATTTCTGTCAGAAATTTCCAATATTGTCAATTTGATAAGTGAAAAATATGTGGGAGAAGTGACTATTTACCTTGTAAACTGGCCCAAATCCTCCTTCACCAATTTTATTCGCCTGGTCAAAGTTATTAGTAGCAGCCTTAACCTGTCTGAGAGTAAAATAGCCTGTCTGCAAATCAAGGGCTCTCAGTTCTGTGACAAGAGAAGGGTTAGCAATGTGAGCAAAACCTAAGACAGGACAAAAAACATATTAGTTGTAGAGCAACCTCAAAACACTTTTGAGGTATATCTTACCATTGTCTTCTGCTACTTTTCCCCCCAAATACCCTGTCATCCTTAGAGCTACTAAAATTAACAGGATGAACACGCAACAAGAAATTACAATGCCAACTATAGCTCCAGCACTTAGCCCTTTATCAGGATTGAAGTCTACAAGAAAGAAAGCAGGCTTTGTCAGAAACAACTAACAAGTGAGAGAAAAGCAGAAAGTATAAGGATGCAGAGATACTAACTTGGTGTGACTGTAATAGCGGAAATCAAAGGTCCATGTACACTTCTCTGAGGAATAGCATTAGTTCCTTTTCCAGTCCAATACAAGTGTATTTCTAGGGTGCTACCATTGACAAGAACATCGTCAAACACTTCTGTAATGCCCTTCCCAGAACCATTAGCTTTTTCCATGATGTTATAGTCTGCCAAGACTAAATTCCCCTGCATAAGAGTCGAAGAAGACCAAATAAACAGAAAATTTTCTAGCATGACTCTTATTCAGTAAGGCCCTCAAGGAAATTGATTAACAGTTATGCCACTACTTTGTGAACGATAATCACAAAGCCAAAAAACTGTAACGTTAGAGTGGGTATAGGCCTTTGACTTACTTGGATTCTGACATCGAATAGTCGCCTCCCAAGACTGCTATATGTTGAGTCATTAGAAAACATTATTTCAGCAAAGTGGAGACGCACTTTATAGCTCCCCTGTCGCATGCAAAACCCATAATATATGAGTGAATTTGGGGCAAGTCGAGCTGTTTTGTAAATATCCTCATTGATCACATTTGATGGAAACTTGTTTGTTGCAACGAAGTTGACATCCTCTTTTGTAAGGAACAATCCTGAGCTGGTGTAAGCCCATCTATTATCAGAGGAAGCAAAAAAGTATGACGGACCTTCACCGGTTGAGTCCCCCTCATATTCATTATCCTCAAATTCAGTTCTGTCTCCTCCACAATTTATAAAGAGAGAATGATCTGCAGAAAAAGTAAAATTCTGAGAAGCTGTTGTAAATAAGTAAATAGTTTTCTCACACAACAACAGTAGAGTTGGTGGGCAGTGAGTCTTACATCGAGCTTTGCCACTACTGCAAGGGAGGTCTTTCTTTGAACACCAAGCTTTGCTACAAATCACGAATAGGATTGTATCATATCAATTTGCAAACTTAATGAAACGAAATGATCAACAATCTATAACAAATATCAACAAGCAGTTGACTTTATTCAGGGAACTTACGAGTCATTCTTTGGAACTGAATAGCTGGAGACTAAATTTCTGTCAAAGGACAAGGCAGCATAAGTAATACTGAAACATAATATATTTAATTTAGCTACTCAATAGACTTACAAATAAGAGGTTGAACACCCTTTTGGCTCTGACTCTGTTAAATTATTGTAGGATAAGTCGCTGCAAGAAATTGAAATACCATTTTTATGTAAAGCTGAAATTCACAACAAAAAATGTTATTTTCCCGTAATTTACCTCTGGTTTAGTTGAATACATTATGAAAAAAACTATAAAGATAAGTAATTATGCAATCCCATGACTGACTACCAGTACTAATGGTTATAAAAACCTGTGCTCATACTAACATGTAATATCTTCTGGCATCCAAAATCCATTGGGGTATCTTTCCACTTAACATGTTATGTCCCAGAAACCTAAATCACAGACAAAAAATGTGAAATACCTATAAGGATGGAGCAATTACTACCAAAGAAACAAACAAAGAAGATGCCAGCTTGATAAGCATTCATGGGTAATGTACTTACAGATATTGAATTCTCTGTCTGTCTCGAATTGTGATATTACCACTCAGGTTGTTGAAACTAAGATCTCTGCAAATGGATAGTGTACACTTCAAAATTCAAGTAAATTCCCATCAAAACCAAATTGTTGCAGATGGCAAACTTTGTAGTTAGTCCGATTTTGGCAAAATGTCTACTCCCTCACTTGTATTATTTTTTTATGTGCAATATAAGAGCACCTATTAGAGCCTATGATCTTGGACGGATTTACCCCCACAATGTTAGAGAAAGAGAAATGAAACACAGTATATGAGCGATGAACAGCTTAATAGAATGATAGAATCTTATTTAAGTTAATTGATATTAAGAAACTAAATGTGAGATGTCAACAAGCAACAAAAAAAATTTCCACGCACACAAAAAACTCACAAAGTTTCTAAGTCCGTCATTTTATTGATGTATTCTGGGATTGTACCAGCAATGGAGCAATTCCTTAGAACTCTGCATTAGAACGTGCATTAAATTACAGAAACATCAAAGAGAAGATTTGATTGCTAGTGACAAAATATAAGTGTATCCTACGCACAATGTTTCCATATTTTTCATGCCCTCTAAATCTGGGAATTCCATGCTTCCTCCTCTTAAACCAGAAATTTGCCTGACAAGCACAACGCATTTAAACATCTATCAAATTGAAGTTTCATCTCTGTTAGTGGGATTAGCTCATTCATAAGCTTCATGAATTGGGGGTGGGGGTTTAAACTTTAAAGGAGACTTAATTTGTTATACTTAACAAGCAACACAAATGAAACAATTAGAAGCAAATTTGTGCTCACAGTGTATCTATGTTCTCCAACAGGGATATATTCTGAGGAATTGGCCCCTCTAGCAATGTGCCGTGCATGTATCTGCAACAAATTTGGTAACTCTCTCAATCAAGACACCATAAGCAAACCCTAGCTTTTTATTAAATATTATCATTTGATTCTTCAGGAATACTCACAATTTTGTCAGTTTTGTCCAGTTGCCAATAAAAGAGGGAACCTTACCCGATATTGGATTCCCATCTATCCTACTGAAAAATTAAACAACGAAAATTTTCAGAACCTTGATTCTTGAAATCAAAACCTACACTCTTTTAAACTTATGACACTTACAAGTCTGTCAAATTCTTAAGATTGCCAAAAGTTTCTGGTATGACTCCAGTAATGTTGTTGGCAGAGAGTTGGCTGCAGCAAGGTTGTTTGAAATTAAGCAATCACAATACAAAATGAGTAATAGTGTAGGAATTGTGGTACTAATCATAATTCATAAAGCCTTTGATTCTTTTTACTTACAGTTTCTTCAAACGGCTCAACTTTCCTAGATTTTCATGAAGAGGTCCTTCAAGCTCATTATCTTCCAAAACCCTAAGCAATCAACCCATATTTGTAAACAACACTGGGTACTATTAATTAATACAATGATATATAAAGTTTCACTTACAACTCCTCCAACGTAGAAATATCGCCTATTTCTTTGGGTATTGTCCCATTGATGCGATTTCCCAAAAGTGACCTATATTAAAGCAGAACATGAATGAAAGGAAAAATGATTAAACCTAAAGTCTAAACTTTAAAAAGTTACAATTAAATACATCAAACCAATTAGCTGGTTACCTAAACTTAATTGGTAAAAATGCTGATGTGACAACATTTATTCAAATAAACTACTTAAAAAAAAACAGATGGAGAAGCCAAGACTAGGTTTTTTGTACAATTGGACGAAGGATTGTCAGACAAGATGAAGTGGCAGCCAGCTTCTCCATCTTCTTTGGAAACCATTATTTTTAAAATTTTTATTTTAAAAAAATGACATGTCAACATATTTTACTGGTTTTAACCCTAGATTTACCGGCTAATTGACTTAATTATAAGAATTTAACAAGTTATCAATTTAACTGCATTAAATCAAGAGCTAATATGTTTAATTGCAACTTTTTAAAATAGTCTAGCACTAAAATAGAAAAGTTTAGAGAGAATTATTACAACTTAGTGAGACGGAGTTGGCCAAAGCTACGAGAAATTGATCCACTAATGTAATTGCGAGTCAGATCCCTGGGAAGGCAAGAAACATAATTATAGATAAATGTAGGTGCATTAAAAGCATGCAAGGGAACATGATCAATAGAGAGAGCTGTTATAGTTCTAAAAACATAATACAAGCTGACTTACAAGAGTATCAATACTCACAATACTTGCAGAAATTTAAGTTTTGCAAAGTCTTCTGCAGGAGGAAGAACTCCTGGGAGATTAAGACCTTTCAACAGGCTGCATCATTAAAAATAAATTTTAACTATCATAAGAATAAAACTTATAGGGAAGCTTTAATTCATAGAAAATTTGAGATACTCCTTCTAAGTTCTAAATAGTAGTGTTGTGTCTAGATCAAATCAATACTAAAAATTGAATCCAACTAATTAGCTACTTAAACCCATCAAATTATAAACTTATTTCTCCCTCTTTTGTGTGTGTGGGCGTCTGGATACACTTCAACAATATAAGATAGTGAAAGGAGGTCTTACATGCCTGTCACATGGCAAATTGTACTACCATTGAAAGTGCAATTACATAATACATGGCTGAACGTATCGTTGCCGGATCCATCAATATCATCATCGGAAAAGGTATGGTTCAGACCTACACCATCATTGCAAGATGTCGGGGTAACATTCCAATAGTTGTTCCTTAGCTTTTCAGATATTGTGTTCAAAGCTTCCACTATGACATGAATACATGAACTAAAGTCAAAAGTTTGATTGTAGAAAATAAGCATGAGACACAGGAAAGCTCCTACCATTATGAGCAATTTCCTTAAGCGTCAATTCAAAGCTAATGGGCAATGGGGATGAAGTAGGGGTGTGCATTTGGTGAAAAATCAGTTAACCAATTGAATTGACAAATTTTAGTTAATCATTTTTTAATGAAATTATTTTGTTTCGGTTAACAGTTAATGATTTTTAAAAGTTTTATTTTATCAGTTAATTTGGATTGAAAGTGTCGATTTACCAAATTAACCGATCGGTTGAATTGTGTGTGTCAGTGTGTGTATATTACAATTCATAAATCATATTATTAGACTAGTTTTTCCATTTTTATCATTTTTATATATTGATGCAATGACTATTTTATGGTCTGAAACTATGAATTAAAAATTTTTATTTAAAATTTTAAAAATTGTACTAAAATATTTTGGTTAATCGATTAACCGAAAAAAAAATGATTCAGTTAATTCAGAAATAAGAGTCGGTTAAGACATGTTACAAATTCAATTAATTTAGTTTTTTTTTATTAACGGAATAAAACATCCTAAGATGAAGGTTTTCCTCAACTAATTTCAAGAATGCCAGCCAACTGATTTCAAAATTCAAATATTTTGAAATGAAGAATAGTCAAATTAAATTACTCCGTAATTGTTAATGTGATGAAATTACTGAATCTGGCGGTCAAAGTATTGACCAACCGACATCCCGACGTAGTGACGTAGACTAGAACATGATATACATACCCCGTAAGGTCCGTAGTAAACTTTCACACCATGGTCAAAGCCAAATTGTAAAGTACATGCATGCATCTAATTAAGCCACGTCTCCAATGGGCCAGGTCAATGATGCAAAAGATTTTTAGATACCATGTGTACCATTATCAGTTAAATCTAATTGTAATAATATAATTTCTCCAATCTTTTATTCATTTTTTTTTAGTACTAGTAACTCTACCGAGCCTCGAACTCACTCCTTTCATATGGAGTGCCCCTTCCATATGGATGCAATCGGGTGTCACAGACCCAAGGTTTTGGTCCCCCTCTTTTATTCATGATTGGTATTTAAACTCTTTTTTATTCGTGCCTATTAATTTGTTAATCTCGCCAGGAATTTATAAATAAATTTAATTAAGGAGTAATAATTAAATACTGAAAATTTTAATAAAAATATGTCATGTCATGTCAAAATAAGAATTTAAGAAAAATATGTGACATTATCCCTTTTAAAAAATTATTGTATTTTTATATTTATCCAGACGAGCAAAGAAATACATTTAAAAAAAAAAAAAAAAGTAACACGTGCCGGTAATATCGGCTTATTTTCTTTAACCAAAAAGCCGATGGCGATAATGGTAAGAGAAGTTAAAATCCACAAAATGTGCAATTATTCAACAGCACCAAGTACTCCTTATTTAGAAAATAACAATACATTAAACAGAAATGATGTGATCTTATATTCAAATTAGGAAATTTTAGGGAAAAACCTCCGAGAATATAACAGTGATATATGAGAAACGATCGATGCGTATATAGCGTACCTTCCTCCGCAGGCAAGAGTGAAGCGGCGGATGTGAAGCAAGCGAAGAAACTCAACGCCAGAATTAATAATGCGTATAGAAACAGAGCAACAGAATTCTCTCTACAATTCATTCTTCTTCTTCTTCAATTCGACCTTCCTCAGAACTCAGAAGACTCCAGAACTGCAAGTTACAGTTGAAGAAAATTTGGAGATAAATGAGAATGAGGGATTTGAGGGCTGCGTTTGGGAAGAAGCTAAGGGAGAAACACTTTTAAATTAATTGAAGAAATGCTCTCCAGTCTCCACGGACGGAAGTAAATGGTTTGAGACAATCAAATTTTTAAATAATATACTCACTGTAATAAAAGTCAGACTACCTAATTAGAATTTGCGTCCAAAACTCGAAATAATTAATTAATTATGCCGGAAAGTTTTAAAAGGAATTTCTACACGGTTTTAAAATTCCTCAGACTACTGTTTAGTTTGACTAATTTTTACTGATTATGGATTTTTTTTTATAATGAAACTTATTAATTTATAATAAAATCAATTACGGAGTAATTAAAAATTTATAATTGACATATAACTCAAAAATCAAATATATATTTCACATTTTATTTATATACTCTGACAAACACCTTGTGCTCAAATGACATGTAGTGACTCACCTATGTGGTAGGTCATGAGATTGAGCCTCAATGGGGGCGATATTAAAACATTATATACTACTGAATTAATGAAATTGACCAGAATCGATATAAAATAGTTCACCCAACATAAATAAAAATAAAAATAACTTAAATTCTATATGTAATTAAAATAATAGAAATGAACAAACACATACATTTTATGTAAAAGTTTTAAAAGAAAAATTATTACTTTTAAAACTAAGAGAAGTCAAAATTGTCGCCACATTTATTTGATGTGTTTATAGCGTCATCGTTGAAGAGTTATTGTACGTAATCAACAAGTTGATGGGGATTAATTATTTTGTTGTAGAAGCTAAGGGGTTTGTTGCGTGGAAAGGGTGTGAGTGAAAGAGAGCCACGGCCCATGGGTCTCATTTGTCAGCTGTCAACTTTGAAGGATTTGGTTTATTACTTTTGTCTTCTTTCTTTTCATTTTGGCTAAGGTATGATTTGATTCACAACCTAAATTTTAGAAAAATTAGAATTTTATTCTATAGGGAATATAATATATAATAAATATAACATGAATTATATTTTATTATTTGATTCATGGAGAAAAAAAAAGAATTGAAATTTAATATTTTGTTGATTTAAAGAATAGACAAACCACACATTCATATATATATATATATATATATATATATATATATATATATATATATATATATATAGGGAGAGAAACTAGAGATCAAAAGTGAAGGAGGTCTCCAGGTAAAAAATGAAGTGAAATCTCAGCTCTTGATCTAACCAAAATCAACAGTCTAGATTGAATAAAACTTAAAAGAAAACGCGGTGACATTATGATAATTTTACGTAAGTTTAAAATTTAACGTGCATAATAAATTTATAGTTTAAGGTGTGTAAGTTTATAGTTGTAGGTGTCTAAGTTTAAGGCTTAAAGTGTTTAAATTTAAAGCTTAAGGTAGGTCTGTTTAAAGCTTAAGATGCGTAATTTTATAACTTAAAGTGCATATGTTTAAAGTTTAAGGTGCATCACTTTCTAGTTTAAGACGCACCAGTTGGTAGCGAAGGTGCAACTTTATTTCCTCATAAACTGTCATAACATTTTTGAGAGGTACACTCTTGAACTTGGCTCTTCACTGGCCTCCACGCAGCAATCCCTTAGCCACCAATCGATAAACTTAGCCCTTTACCGGACTCTTCCCAACATACTTGAACTTATTATTAATAATACATACATCACTTCGCATTCTACCACATACTTTCTACTCTCTATATACACTACACTACGTAGCATATGAATTCTAGGTCTATTAAAATTATAAGAGACTAAATTTACAACTATATCAATCAATAATTGAAAGACTAAATAGCTACAATATTATATTAAAGCACTTAATATATTACATAAATAAATTGGGACAAGGGATCAAACATATATAGTCACTACCATTTTCTAGTTTCGCACCAAACAAATATATATCATTTCACATAAATCATTATACAATGACTGCCATTTTCAAGCCTCACTTCCATATTCTATCCATCAATCACTCCAGGTTAACGTTATAAAGATCCGGAAGAAGTTTGGTAGTGGAAGAACAATCTTGGTAGCCATCCCTGCTAGGAAAAGAGTTCGACGAACCGGTCCAGGGTGCACCAAGTGAAATACTTCTCTGCAGCTGACGAGTAGTGTCCTTAGAGATGGTTGAGGACGAATTTGTGGTATGGCTGTCATGTGAGAGTTTCTTGAAGGCTTTAAACCTGGCAGGATCATCATTTGGCTTCCCCAGCCCGACTGGTGGCGCTTGCACCGGGATCTCGCGGTTGAGCATCTTCACCACAGAGGACATGGGTGGCCTGAGAGTTGGTGATGGATTGGCACACAATAGAGCCAATTTGAGCATCATCAGCGCTTCTTCTTTGGGATAGTTGGAACCCAGGCTCTGATCGACAAGGTCTAATAGATTTCCCTGTTCTTCTTGGACATAAGCCTTCATTTTGCAAACCAAACTCGTCAGGGTTATTATCAGAAATGATGCTACAGAGGGTGAAAAAAGCAGATAGAGCTAGCTCGCTAGCTCATTTCTTGGCTTACCCAGTCAAGCAGATACACAAACTCCTCTTTTGGTCTGTAATTTGTGTTGCTTTTCCCACTTACAATCTCCAATGTAACTATTCCAAAGCTGTAAACATCTGCTTTGTCTGTCAAATAGCCCCTCATCGCATATTCTGGAGCCATATAACCTCTGAAAGAACGAATAAGAAAGCAGCATTTTCAATATG
This sequence comes from Ipomoea triloba, assembly GCF_003576645.1. Taxonomy (NCBI): domain Eukaryota; kingdom Viridiplantae; phylum Streptophyta; class Magnoliopsida; order Solanales; family Convolvulaceae; genus Ipomoea; species Ipomoea triloba. The sequence continues at coordinate 6,383,488 of NC_044917.1, read as the reverse complement.
TTGTTTACAAATTAAATTTAATTCCAAATACTCCAGTAACAGTTAGAAATAGCAAAAGAACTATTTCAAGAATAACTTCTACAATATCAAAGTAGAAATATTTCTTGGGTATGGGGATGGGTTCTAGAATATGGAACCTAAATAAGATCATACAAAGCAAAGAACTACTAAGAAAAAGGCTTACATAGTGCCAGCAATTCGTGTGCTAATGTGGGTATTCTCTTCTTCATCAAGCTTAGCCAAACCAAAGTCTGAAATTTTAGCGTTTAGATCTTTGTCAAGAAGCACATTGGAAGCCTTTATATCTCGATGGACGATCTTCAACCTCGATTCCTCATGGAGATATGCTAAGCCCTTGGCTATTCCCAAGCATATCTTCTTTCTGGTTTGCCAGTCTAGACTCAACCTCTGATCCTCGAGTCCTTAAGGAAAATGAAAGGTTAGCAACAAAACTGGAGCGGATATCATTTTAGTAATTCAAAGCCAATCATTTTACCAAAAAGTGCTCGAGAAAGACAGTTGTTTTCCATGTATTCATATATTAGTAACAGCTGATTTCCTTCTATACAACAACCGTGAAGCTTCACAAGGTTTGGGTGTTGTAAAGCTGTTATCATTCCTATCTCATTGATGAATTCCCGGTTTCCTTGATTAGACTTGGAAGAGAGTTGCTTGACAGCAATGACTACACCATCTGAAAGAACTCCCTGCAATGAAGTAGGATTATCAGTCCATGATTTGATTGGGATAAAGCATCCTTAATTGCTTTTCCAATATTGTTAATTTGATAACTGAGTTAACAATTAATGGAGATAAAAGTGAAAGATAAGTGGGAGAAGTAACTAATTACCTTGTAAACTGGCCCAAATCCTCCTTCACCAATTTTGTTAGCCAGGTCAAAGTTGTTAGTAGCAGCCTTAACCTGTCTGAGAGTAAAATAGCCCGTCTGCAAATCAAGTGCTCTCAATTCTGTGTCAAGAGGATGGTTAGAAATGTCAGCAAAACCGAAAATAGGACAAGAAAACATGTTATTTGTAGAGTGACCTCAAAACATTCTTGTGGTATATCTTACCACTGTCTTCTGCAACTTTCCCCCCGAGATACCCTTTCATCCTTAGAGCTACTAAGATTAACAGGGCGAACACACAACAAGAAATTACAATGCCAACTATAGCTCCAGCACTCAACCCTTCATCAGTATTGAAGTCTATGAGAAAGAAGGCAGGTTTTGTTAGAAACAACTAACAAGTCAGAGAAAAGCAGAAAGTATAAGGATGCAGAGATACTAACTTGGTGTGACTGTAATAGCAGAAATCAAAGGTCCATGTACACCTCTCTGAGGAATAGCATTAGTTCCTTTTCCAGTCCAATACAAGTGTATTTCTAGGGTGCTACCATTGACAAGAACATCGCCAAACTCTCTTGTAATGCCAATCCCAGCACCCTTTGCTTCTTCCGCAATGTTAAAGTCCGTCAAGACTACCTTCCCCTGCATAAGAGTTGAAGAAGACCAAATAAACAGAAAGTTTTCTAGCATGACTCTTATTCAGAAAGGCTGTCGAGGAAATTGATTAACTGTTATGCCACTACTTTGTGAATAATCGTAAAGCCAAAAAACTGTAATGTTAAAGTGGTATATGCCTATGACTTACTTGGATTTTTACATCAAATAGTCGCCTCCCAAGACTGCTATAGTTTGAGTCATTAGAAAACATTATTTCAGCAAAGTGGAGGACCACTTTATAGCTCCCCTGCTTCATGCAAAACCCGTAATACACAAGCGAAGTTGGAGCAAGTCGAGCTGTTTTGTAAATATCACCTTTGATCACATTTGATGAAAAAGTGTTTGCTGCAACATATTTGGCAATATCATTTGAAATGAACAATCCTGAGCTGCTGTAAGCCCATCTATCAGAGGATGCAGAAAAGTATGATGGGCCTTCATTGTTAAAGTCCTCGTCATATGTATTATCCTTGAATTCAGCTCTGCCTCCTCCACAATTTATAAAGAGAGAATGATCTGCAGACAAAGTAAAATCCTATGAAGCTGTTGTAAATTACTAAATAGTTTTCTCACATAGCAACAGTGAGACTCACATCGAGCTTTGCCACTACTGCAAGGGAGGTCTTTCTGTGAACACCAAGCATTACTACAAATCGTAAATGGGATTATATGATTTATATCACATCAATTTGCAAACTTAATGAAATGAAATGAGCAACAATCTAACAAATAACAAAAAGTAGTTGACTATAGTCTATATTCAGGGAATTTACGAGTCACTCCTTGGAACTGAATAGCTGGAGACTAAATTCCTGTACCCAAAAAAAAAAAAAAAAAAAGCCAGTTTAAGTAACACTGTAACATAATATATTTAATTTAGCTACAGAATAGGGAAGTGACATACACACTGGAGGCCTGGCACCCTGTTGGAGATGACTCTGTTACATTGTTGTAGGATAAATCACTGCAAGAAATTGAAATAACATTTTTATGTAAAACTGAAATTCATAACAAAAGAAAAAAACAAAATGCTACTTTCCCTTCATAAATTTACCTCTCTGATTTAGTTGAATACATTTTGACAAAACTATTAAGATAAGTAATTATGCAATCCCATGACTGACTACCAATACTTGTGGGAGTAGTGATAATAAACACTTGTGCTCATACTAACATGCTATCTTTGCTTTCCAAAGTCCATCTGGGTATCTCTCCACTTAACATGTTATGCGCTAGAAACCTAAATCACAAACAATGGAGTACTTATAAGGATGAGCAATTACTATGAAAATAATAATACTGTAATAAAATTTATTTATTAAAAAAAATACATCAGCTTGATAAGCATTCATAGGTGATGTACTTACACATATTGAATTTTCTTGCCCATTGCAGTTGGGATTTTACCATTTAGCATGTTGAAACTAAGATCTCTGCAAATGAATAGATCACACTTCAGAAACCAAGTAAATTACCTTCAAAACCAAATTGTTGCTGATGGCTAACATTGTAGTTAGTCCAATTTTGGTAAAATGTCCCTCAATTGTATTGTTTTCTATGTGCAATATAAGTGCACCATAAGAGCCTATGATCTCGGAGGGATTTCCCCCCATAATGTTAGAGAAATGAAAGCACAGTATATGAGTGATGACTAGCTTAGACGCTTAGTAGAGCCATATTAATATAACTGATATTACAAAACTAAATATGAGATTTTACCAAGCAACAAAAAGAACTCCCACTCATAAAAAAAACTCACAAAGTTTTTAACTTGGACATATCTCCTATGTATTTTGGGATGGTATCAGCAATCGAGCAATTCCTCAAAACTCTGCATTGGAAAGTGCATTAGAATATAGATATATCAAAGAGAAGATTTGATTGCTAGCAACAAAATATAAGTATATCCTACGCACAATGTTGTAATATTTTCCATGCCCTCTAACTTTGGGAATGTCATGCTTCCTCCTCTTAAACCAGAAATTTGCCTGACAAGCACAATGCATGTAAACATCTATCAAATTGAAGTTTCATCTCCCTTAGTGGGATTAGCTATTTAGTTCATTTGTGGGGTAGGGGTTTAAAGGAGACGTAACAATTTTTATTTTTTTTTTAAGAAAAAAAGAAAGAGAATTTGTTATGATTAACAAGCAACACAGATACAATATTTAGAAGCAAATTTGAGCTCACAGTATTTCTATGTTTTTCAACAGGGATATAGTGGGAGGAATTGGCCCCTCTAGCAATGTGCCAAGCATGTATCTGCAACAAATTTGGTAACTCTCTCAATCAAGATGCCACATGCAAACCATAGCTTTTCATTAAATGTTATCATATGATTCTTCATAAATACTCACAATGTTTTCAGTTGTGTCCAGTTGCCAATAAAATTGGGAACCTTACCAGATATTGGATTTCCGTCTATCCTACTGAAAAATTAGACAACAATAACTTTCAGAACCTTGATTCTTGAAATCATAACCTACACTCTTTTAAACTTATAACACTTACAAGTCTGTCAAATTCTTAAGATTGCCAAAAGTTTCTGGTATGACTCCAGTAATATTGTTGGCAGAGAGAAGGCTGCGGCAAAGTTGTTTGAAATTAAGCAATCACAATCAAAAATAACTTCCACTGTAGGAATCCCGGTATTAATCATAATTCATAAAGCCTTCGATTCATTCTACTTACAGTCTGTTCAAATTGCTCAACCTTCCTAGATTTTCATCAAGAGGTCCTTGAAGCTCATTATCTTCCAATACTCTAAGCAATCAACCCATATTTGTAATCAAAATTGGGTACTACTAATTGATACAGTGAGACGAAGAGCACTACATATGTAAAGTTTTAACTTACAACTGCTCCAAAGTAGAAATATCACCTATTTCTTTGGGTATCTTCCCAGAGATTCGATTCCCCAAAAGTGACCTATATATATTAATGCATAACACTAATAAAACATGTTAAGGCAGCAGTAAATTAAAACAGAAAAGTCAAGAGAAAGAGATATTACAAAATAGTGAGAGGGAGTTGGCCGAAGCTGGTGGGAATTGATCCATTAATGTAATTGCGAGTCAGATCCCTAGGACGGCAAGAAACATCAGTATAAGTAAATGTTGGTGCATTAAAAGCATGCATGCAAGGGAACATGATCAAAACAGAGAGCTTTACTAGTTCTAAAAGCATAATAACTGAATTTGATAACAATAGTATCAATACTCAGTCTTAATTACTCACAATTGCCGCAGAAACCTAAGCTTTGCGAAGTCTGGAGGAAGAACTCCTGGGAGACTAAGACCTTTCAACAGGCTGCATTGTTAAACAAAAATTTAAATTTCATTACAATAAAAGATGTATGGAAGCTTTCAGTCGTAGAAAAATTGAGATACTACTTCTAAAGAGTAATGTCTCATTCAGGGGTGAAACAGACATTTTTCTTACCAAAATTTACTTTCATTTTCTGTTGGTAGTACTTTTAATCAAGTTTTTTCAAAATATCATCTTTTAGTCCTAATATTATTATAGCATGATCATTTTTATCATCCATGAAATTAAATGAGTTAACTATATATATATATATATGTGTGTGTGTGTGTGTGTTAAAAAAAATCTTAAATTCACGGGTCAATCTATGTCTTCTTGAGATCTATACAAGAAAATAAGACATTCATTTTTTTTAACAAAAATCCCTAATCATTGATAAATTCCAATAAACAGTTTTTTTTTAGTGTGAAAAATGCATCAAAGATAACAATAAAAGAATAACTCTTACATATCTGTAACATGGCAGACTGTACTGCCATTGAAGCTGCAATCACATATTACATGACTGAACTTATCGTTGCCAGATCCATCATCGGGAAAGGTCTGGTTTAAACCTACACCATCATTGCAAGATGTCTGGGTAACGTTCCAATACTTGTTCCCTAGCTTTGCAGATATTGTTTTCAGAACTTCCACTGTGACATAAAAGAGCAAGTTCATTAGTTGGTTTTTACAGGCTATATAAAAAGAGGAAATAGAGAAAAATGGGAGAAAAAGAAAAAATAAATTAAAAAAATTGACAAAAAGAAGAAGAGCATTTTCACGTGCCCAACATGGCGTGTGGGTGCGACAATGCGCGAAACGCACTATTTATGTGTCTTTTTATTTAGAGTTAGAACCAGACACATAAAATAGGACGGATGGAGTAACATTTTTTCTAGATATATTAATAAAAATACCTTATGATTTGATTGTCACATTAATATAAAAAAAAAAAAAAGTAGAGATATAATAATTACATATTTTTTCATCATAAAAATATAATTTATCAGTTACATTAAAAAAAATTTTAAAAGTTTATATAGATGATGGTGTAAATGTAAACGGGGGTACGGATTTACACCACGTGTGTTGTTTGATTGTGTATGATGTAGTGTATGAAATGTGTATGCTTGGGGAGGAAAGCTATGGTTTCCTCTCGAGAAGATGAGCCAAGAACAAGAGAGAGAGAGTGAGAGTTGAGTGATGAATGGAATCAGGATCCCGAGAGGCAAGGGATGAGAGGGTCGAGAGGCCAGGATCAAAGGATGCCATTACAGTGGAGGGTCAGGTCCTTTATATAGGAATAGGACCTGACCCTTCGGGAATATAATATTTCCCAAAGGTCACTTGCCTTTTAACAATTCCTAAGGGACACCCGACCTTTTAGGGGTACAATAATACATGGATTATATACATTGTATTTCTACAGTAGTCCCTTGGGGTATTTACCCATCACAAGTCCCCCACTTCTTGAATCTGCGAGAGTCGTCAGGTTCGAGAAGTAAAATGTGCTCCGGGCTGCCAACTTGTTACAAGCAAAGTCTCCCCGGTCTGAATGCCTTAATAGTCTGTGATGAACCCCTCAAGTCTGAGTTGAGCATGAGGGGCGTGATTTACGCTGGTTGCCTCGTTAAAAACCTTAGACTAAGAAAAACCCTATGGGAAAAAACCTAGCTAAGGGAAAAAGAGTGCAACCAAAAAGGCGTAATCATTTAAAGACTATAAAGGGGGCTGTCTTGGTTTTATGCAGCTTGATCAGCTTTTCTAGGTTGAATCTCGAGTGATTCTTCATGTCCCCTAGTGATTCTTCATATCCCGTGAGCTTTTTAGAAATCCTGCAAAAAATAAGATAAAAAATGCAAATATGCATGTAATGCATGCCTATCCTGATATGCAAATTCTAAGTTAGTTCCTAACTCCACTTCTATAACTAAAAATGAACCCTCACTCCGAGGGATACCTTAATGCACCACTTTGGGGCTGTGCGGGCACCCAAAGCCACTATATTGCGCAAGATTTTTTGTGCCAAAGGCATCTTTTTTACTGAGCTGGTGCTTTGACGACCACAAGGGTCTCATCGCTGAGGAGCGGGATTTTTATAATTATTTTTTTTTTGCGACCACAATGGTCCTTTTTTCTTTGTGCCAACGGCATCTTTTTCACCAAGCCGGTATTTGGGCGACCATTTTGGTGTCATCGCGGGAGCGCGGGATTTTATGTATTTTTTTGCGACCACAATGGCCCTTTTGCGACCACAATGGTCCTTTTTCAAGTGCCATGACGAGGCATGTGCACAATCAACCGGGTAAATCCGTGCAGGTTGATCAAACCCCAAAGGGAAGAGCCGGAGATTTTTCCAAGTGCCATGACGAGGCATGGGCACACTCAACCGAACAAATCCGTGCAGGTCGGCCAAACCCCAAACGGAAGGGTCGGAGAGTTTTNATCTTCGTTAATCCAATAATAGGAACACATTAAGGAATTTTTTTTTTAATAGGATAGCCGAAAGTGGCTGTCCTATTTCCTTTTTTTTTATATATATATAAAAATGCAATGTGGGGGACACTTTATGAAAATCACATGGGGTAGCCGTGCTACCCCATAGGCCCATACATTTTTTTTTTAACATTATAATAATAATACATAATAATATTATATGGATTAAGAAGAAGAAAGAAGAAACCAGCTTCATCATCTTCTTCTTTGCTGTCTTCTTTGCCGGAGAGAAAGAGACGTCACCGGCGACCGCATCTCTTTCCGGCGGTTTGTTGGATCGGGTGTTCCTTGAGCCAACGTATTTTCTGAGCTTGGAGGCAACATTCGCGGCGGGTGGTGGTGACCGGAGGAAGAAGCGTGTACTAGTCGCTGAAGGTCACTGGTCGAGGCAGCGGTCGGCGGTGGGTAAAGCTCCTGGGACGGCGATTGTCATGGGAGGAGTCTGAGATCGCCGTCGTTCATTGTCGTTGTTGGAGGCGGTGGCAGTGACGTCGCGGTGGTGGCTAGAGAGAGGGATGGAGTGGCAACGTGATGGCGTACTGGTGTTGTCTCCCTTTTCTTTTGTCTTTCCATGGATCCTCTTCATAATGTATAGATATAAACATTACAAAGTATGAAACCTTGAGCCTTGTGAGTAGATAATTTATTAGGCTACTTGGTTTGGAGTGTATTCACGTGGGTGGTGGAGGAAAATAAGTAAACTATTTTCTTGGGGAATGAAGATAAAGGAAGCAGGTTGGCTATGACCAAAACAAAAATGGGTGTTCTTCGGTGGTCCAAGTAGAAGAAGTACAAGGTTGCTATAGTTGGTCACCAACAATTTTTCACTTTCTTTTGTTTTTCCTATCTCTTTCCCCCCACCATTTTTTTTTATTTTATCCCCAGTAAATCCTTCCACCATTTCCTCCTTGCTTTTTGACTTTTTGCCACCAACTATTTTGTCTTCTTTTTATTTCTTTATTTTTCCACTTCTGACAACAACATTTCCCCCCATTCTATTGCTTCTTTTTGACCGACACCCCCCATAATTTTCTCCTCCCTTTTTTTTTTTTACATGTTCCACTACAAGGGAAAACAATAAAAAAGGATTATAGATTCTGGTGGTTTGGAGCAATGGCCGAGAGGGTGGCGAAGGTGGCCGGAGGAAATGAGCTTGCCAACGAAATCCAAATCCGGCAACGGCTACCGGAGTTCTACTGATGCTATGGTGGTGATAGCTGCGCGAAGGATGACGGCGGAAGCTATGGTGACTTCGGCATTTTGCTCCAGCGAGGGAGGGAGAGAGAGACATCGTGGCTGCGGTGGAGGGGGCCGTGGTGATGGAGCGGCGGCATCATGGAGCTGGATCCGGTGATGGTGGTGCGGCAGCATGGTGGAGCTCTCCAGTGGTGGCAGCAACGACTCCGGCCGGGTAGAAATCGGCGCAGTTGTCAGCAACTCCGGTGGAACTGGTCGATGAAGTTATTGTTAATGGTGATGAGGATGGTGGTGAACACCATCCCGTTGATTAGAGGAACACGGCATTTCGTCGTGATCCCCACAGACGGCGCCAATGATGGTGTAAATGTAAACGGGGGTACGGATTTACACCATGTGTGTTTGATTGAGTATGATGTAGTGTATGGAGTGTGTATGCTTGGGAAGGAAATGCATGTTTTTCTTCCTGGAGAAGAATAGCCAAGAACTCCATAGTGAATAAGAGAGAGAGGGTCGAGAGGCCAGGATCAAAGGATGCCATTACAGTGGAGGGTCAGGTCCTTTATATAGGAATAAGACCTAACCCTTCGGGAATATAATATTTCCCAAAGGTCACTTGCCCTTTAACAATTCCTAAGGGACACCCGACCTTTTAGGGGTACAATAATACATGGACTATATACATTGTATTTCTACAGTAGTCCCTTGGGGTATTTACCCATCAATAGATAAATAAAACTCATTAAACTTTCCGAACTTGGTCAACTTGTAAAGTACATGCATGCCATATTGCCATAAATGTAACCCATGTCGTAATCAATCAAACCATCCAGTGGGCCAGACCAATGACGGTGGTTGTAGCTTTTAGGTACACGCAAATACCCGGAGTATTCCGGGGTTATCGATCCACAGGGAAGCGGGGTATTAAGCACTAGTTACTAATTAATTCACGAGAAGCTATTCCAACGCTAACAATGGGTATTTATCTAAAATTATGAAAACAAAATAAATGAAGCAAGGCAAACGGACTTTTATATACAAGAGATTAAGAGCGGGATTTTTGGTTGTCAAAGTGTTAATCACCTAGTGCCAATCTAAAGTGAAATAACCATTAGAGTTCAACAAGTGTGGATGATTGCAATCTAAAAGGGAAAGATTACTCTCGTAATTTAAACCCAAAATAAGGTAATTGGAATACTCACTCTCGTGAGCTATTCACAACGTATAAGCAAGAACAAGCAATAAATGGAATACCCACTCTCGTGGGCTATTCACAATTGGAATACTCACTCTCGTGAGCTATTCACAATAAATCCCTTAATCAACATGTCCTCTCTCGAGGTACAAGAATCAAGTGCAATTGTGGGTGCTCTAATTCATAGACAAATTTAGCAATGAAACAAGTAATTAGGATCCTTAACTACAAGCATCAAGAAATTAAGCCACAATTACAACACAAGTAATAAACCCAAATAGATATTTCATTCAAGCAATTAAAGAACTAGGCACATAGGTTCATAAACACTTATCAATCCAAAAATCCCAAAGGAAAGCTTAGCCTATCATGGCTAAAATAAATTCAACAAATATACAATAAAGCTTTAAAATAGAAAAGAGAGGAAGAAATTCTCCCGAATGATGCCTCTAAGCTCTTCTCTTCTCTTGTTGTTGCTTCAAATCTTCTTCCTTGCTCTCATTTTTGGTCCAAATCCGCAGCCAAGCTTGTTATGGTTGATAGGAAGTGATGCTTTTATAGTGGGTGGAGAATGGGGGGCAAAAATGGCAATTCAAAGAACTGCAAAATCGCAGATCTGCAACTCTCGCCGCGGCGAGCCTAATTCTCGCCGCGGCGAGAGCGTCACTGCCCAAAATTTGGGATTCTCGCCACGGCGAGAATGAAGCTCGCCGCGGCGAGAATCCGCCTGTGACGAAGCTCCAACTTGCAGCCTGATTTTGACCCTTTTCCCTTTTGAATCACACTTTAATGTCTTCATAACAATTGTAGCCCTTGAAGTCTTCTTTCCAATGGTTCAAGAATCACCTCATTTGAATACTCCTAGACTGAGATATGGTCCAATTACCGAGGTGTCGCCATATTTAGCAGGAATTACAACTCTTTGATCTTTTGACCAGTTTTCCTTTTGATCTACACTTTGATGTCTTCATAAGAGTTGTAGCCCTTGAAGTCTTCTTTCCAATGGCTCAAGAATCATCTCATTTGGATATTCATAGGAAGAGATATGGTCCGATTACCAAGATGTCGTCATGGTAGCGGGAATTACAACTCTTTGGCTCCTTTGAATTGGCTTTTGCTCCCAAATAGTTCTAATGCACTTCTAAACACATCAAAAACATCTAAACCAAGCATTATACCATTTAAAATATGAAAACAAGGAAATAAGCATTGGACACAACATTTTATCACACAATTAACTATAAAACCTACATAAAAACACAAGTAAAATAGGTACAAATGAGAGTGTATCAGACGGCAAAAGATATTTACATACACTGGATACCAGTTGACCAAATCTAATTGTAACATTTTTTCTAATGAAAAATTCATATTTCTTATATATATAGACCGAAAGAGAATAACCACATATGAGTGTTGTGACAAATTATTTTGTAGACTCAAATCCATATTGTAAGATGGACACAGATTTAAAATACACAATTTACATATTGAATGTTCGCAATTTGAATTGTAAATATTCAATAGGTAAATTATAAATATTTAATATGTAAATTGTAATGGGTCCCCCTTCCAAGATGGACCCGGGTCCATGGTATAACTATTGGAGTATTGTGGACAAATTTGATTTGTTCATTTAGTGATAACAAAAGGATGAAAATTAATGGAAAAAAAAAGAGAAAAAAATGTGATAGTATTTCTAAAAAAAATTGTATTACAATTATGCATTTAAAAATGTTTGCCCGTGTATTTACGGATGATTAAAAATGTATTTAGAAACTCTTGTGATGACATAGAAAAGAAGATGCACTCAAGGCATTTTCAAATCCATAGTCAAACATTTATAAATATACTAAAATATTTCTAAATGCATAATCATAATTACAACAAATTATAAAAATGTCATCACATTTTTATCATTTTTTTTATTAATTTTCAACCGTTGGTCATCCTATATGGACCGCAATTCCCACATGAAAATTTGTTTCATGGGAATATGGTCATATATATATCAAGAAAAGAAAGAAAGAAAAAGAAGTGATACGTGTCAATAATATCTTGCTTTTTAAAAAAACAAAAATAAAAATAAATAAATAAAAAGCATGGTATTCCCATCCACCATATTTGCAATTAGGGAAAAATGCACTTTTGGTCCCTCAATTAGTAACACATTTGAAATGTTCTTCCTATCTTTCAATTTGGACACATTTGGTCCCTCAGTTATTGAGACGTTTGTCAATTTAGTCCTTCTGTTAAGTAATCCAATTAACTCCGTTTAAACCAGGGGTATAATTGAAATTTCACATAGGAAAATGCACTTTTGGTCCCTCACCTTGACACAGAGTTGTTGTTGGTTCTATTTCACTGCCAACTGTCATTCCTAGCCGAAAAATACTGTGAATTTTGTGAGGTTCTATTGCTAGTACTTGATTATTTGTCCTTGCCTTTGAGCAATTGGATATATGAGTGAGATATGATTAATGGATGCAATAAAAGTGGATAAAAGTCTCTCCATTATTTTATCAGATTATTCTTTTAAAGCATGTATGTTACTATTTTGCTATTATGGTGTTTCCTTTGTACTCTGATTCAACATAAAATTTGACATCTTGGATTACGGACTTATAATGTCAGTTTGATTCCATGTTTCATAATGATGTAGGAATCTTGTCTGCTAATCCAAAGTCAGTTGCTTGATCTTAGTAGTTAAAAACATTCATGTGCACCATCGTTCAACCATCATGAGTTGTTTATTTAGAGTATGTGACAGTATCATGTTGTGTATATGGTTTTTTTTGTAATTTTAAGGGGTGCATTTGTAGGCTAGGAAGGCGTTAAGGGCACTCAAGGGACTGGTAAAACTTCAAGCAATGTTCCTACAGTTCTACTCATCATGGGTCAAATTTGAAGGTATATATTCACTCACTTTAAATTCAAACGCAAAAAAACAATTTTCTATTTTGGGTCTATGTAGATTCCGAGAACTAGGTTGTTGGTTCTGTCTCTGTAGATTCCTATTTCTTTATTATCGAAAAAATTCCTATGTTCTGTTAAATACAGAGTTGTTATTCCAAATCGAATATGAATGAGAATGTAAGCGTGGGAAGGAAGGATTTATGTTCAAAATGATTAGATTGTTGGATGGAAGAACATGCATGGAACAATTACGAGAATTCTGACCTCAAGGACGGGGGAGCTGATGATGAGAAGAGTGACAAGATACTCGAGATTGATACTTGGAAGCCTCGCCAAAACCCCAGTGGAAGCAATAGAACCTCACAGAATTCACAGTATTTTTCGGCTTGGAATGACAGTGGGTAGTGAAATAGAACCTGATGTGGTAAAATACGTGCACCAAGTAAAACCGGAAAATACGATCTTTATTAACTCAAGGATCCAAACCCGGTTACAAGTTAATAAATGCTCAAAGGGCTCGGCAGGTCGGCAGTGGGCTTCCCTACTTTCCGAGCTCTCTTTAAGTCTTTGTCTAGAAACAGTCCAAAAGCCCTCTTTCTCCTCATAAATGTGCTATTTATAAGGGAGGAAAATGTACGGTTGCCGGACCTCCGGCATGGCGGGAACGTGGCGCGCATGCGCCCTCTTCACTCTACGCCCAAGCGGGAAGGAGTACGTGGCAGTCCTTGGCACGCCGAGTCGTGAGCCCGCCGGGGGCACTGTTCGACCCGTGACGGCCGAGCCCACATCAGAATCCCGACCAGCCGACTCCCCGACCGAAAGCAAAAGACCGGGTCTGGAGTGCATCCGACCGGTCCTGGAGTGAGAGGTTTGGGGTGAAAACTCAGGTCAAGCAGACCGCGTTGCTACTTGTCGTCGTGGTTCTCCTGCGCGGATGTACCGGAACTCGGTGAGGGCTCGCTCACGGCGGAGAACACCTTTGGCGGGAAAACCCTCGAAAACCGAACCGTCACCGCGGCCGTCGCTTACCCCTCCCCGCCTATAAATAAGCGCTCCACCTTTCGACGCCCACTTTCGCCTCCACAGCTATTCGGAGATCAGAGCCTCCCGAGTGGAAACGAAGGATAATCGTCGTGTCACATCGCGAAGTCTTTGCTCTCTTCCGCTGCCCCCATACTCGGTAAGCCTTCTATCCTGCTCCTTTTTAGCAAGATTAGACCCCGTGGTTTAGGTCGGCCACGCCTCCCAGCTGAACCCCAATCCCTTCGCTTAAATAGGAATTAGGATGTCGGACTCGGACAGCCAGAACGTATCGACTCGGGATTACGACGAAGGCGACGAAGCGGTCAGCGAAAGCTCTTCTCCTTCAACGGGAGGCTCCACTTTCGATCAGATCGACGAGGTGGAACACGTCTCTCCAATCGCCGAGGAAAACGAAGGGCCGCCGCGACCCTCAGCCTCCACCGAAGGTGTCAGCTCGTCGGGCCGGGGCAAATCGCCTCGAGCAGTGGTTTCGAAGATATTCCCTCATCTCAGCCCCCGCGCCGTGGAGGAGATTGCCGTCTCTTTAGCTCGGAAGGGCGTCCCTCGGAAGTTACAAGCCCCAGGGCGTGCCTCGGGCCCCGAGGCTTCATCCCGACCCCGCGCACTCCCGGCCCCGGGAAAAGCGAGTCCATCAGCGCCGAACCCCCGCCAGTTGTCAGCATCGCACGCCCCAGCGGTAACCAGCTCGTCGGATCCGACCTCAGCAGAGGCCGATCAGACCGCCAACGAACCTTCCGCGACCCGGAAGAAGATGCTCTTCCTCAACAGCGAGGTCGTTCAACAGCAGAAGTGCCTGCTCACCCGAGCCGAGGTAGACGAAATCCACGCGTTGTTACGCGGTCGGATTCCTTACAAGGTCAGTCGGTCGCTCGGCAACGTTATCGATCGACACGTCGACGACTGGCTCGGGATTCATCTGGACTCCCTGAAGGCGCCTCTGACCTTCCCCTTCTCTCCTTTGGACTCCCTGAAGGCGCCTCTGACCTTCCCCTTCTCTCCTTTCCTTCTTGCCTTCTTGAAGTACTATGAGGTCCTTCCGGGGCAGATCATTCCGAACGCTCATCGGATGATCGCGTGTTTTCCCCAGATCTGCATGATGGAACTGTTCAACTTTCTTTACGCCGTCAGACTCCTCTCGGCCAAACACGGCGGGGGNACGTGGCAGTCCTTGGCACGCCGAGTCGTGAGCCCGCCGGGGGCACTGTTCGACCCGTGACGGTCGAGCCCACATCAGAATCCCGACCAGCCGACTCCCCGACCGAAAGCAAAAGACCGGGTCTGGAGTGCATCCGACCGGTCCTAGAGTATATTCACTATCAGAACCAAAAACAACTCTATGCCAAGGTGAGGGACCAAAAGTGCATTTTCCTATGTGAAATTTCAATTATACCCCTGGTCTAAACGGAGTTAATTAAATTACTTAACAGAAGGACTAAATTGACAAACGTCTCAATAACTGAGGGACCAAATGTGTCCAAATTGAAAGATAGGGAGAACATTTCAAATGTGTTACTAATTAAGGGACCAAAAGTGCATTTTTCCCTTGCAATTATTTCAACAGCAACAAATATTTAGAAAATAACAATACATTTAACAGAAATGATGTTGATGTTTACTTGAATATATACAAATTCGGAAATTTTAGGAGAAAAAAAAAAACTCAAAAAGACTATAATAGTGATATATGACAACCGATCAAAATCCTCCCGAAATCAGAGATCAACGCACGGAAAAAGTAATACTGCACTATGCAATTCTGCTATGTTTCAATTAAAATAAAATGTTAATTATTTCATCCTGTACTTCCGTAGCTAATTCAAATGTCACGAATATTCATTCAGCATTCCCCTTCATTTTCTTCTCCATTATACTAATTTAAAAACTGCAGTTATAGCTTTCAAAAAAACAAAAAAAAAAAAAAAACTGCAGTTATAGGAACTAAGAACGGAATGGATGAAACAAATCAAACAATACAGTTACAGGAAAAAGTCCGTGATGTAAACTCGGAGCTTTACTACTTGTTTGTTCGTGTTTTTCACTCAACATCAATCTATATATCACTCATCAGTATATGTAGCGTACCTTCCTCCGCAGGCAAGAGTGAGGCGGCGGATGTGAGGCAAGCGAAGAAACTCAATGCCAGAAATGCGTATAGAAACAGAGCAACAAGAGTCCCTCTAGTATTCATTCTTCTTCAATTCGAGCTTCCTCAGAAGACTCCAAATCTGCAAGTTAGAGTTGAAGAGAATTTGCAGATAAATGATCAGAAGGAGGACTGTGGGGTTTGAGGGGTGCGTTTGGGAAGAAGGCGGAAACAGTAAAACGAAATGCTCTCCACCGAAGGAACTCTCACAAAGTTTTTAGGCAGTTAATGATTAGACAATCAAAATTCTAAAATAAATAACACTCAGACCCTCGTATTACAATTTGTCTGCGTGAAGTAATAAAGGCCAATTTTCACACGGTTTTAGAATTCGATGTGATACTATTTAATTTGATTAATTAATTTATTTATAATAAAATCAATTACTTTTATGTTTTCTAAACAAATTAATTTATCAATAATAATAAGTATATATTTTGATATCAATATTCAATAAAATGAAATATTGCGAGTATTTGATAAATAACTGTTAGCTGATTGGGTTAGTGAGTTTAACCAGTTGATAATATTAACTGATTGTAAAAAAAAATGTTTGATATATTAACTATTAGGTGATAGTTGATTACATACAAAATGACTTTATCAAAAAGTTGATTGAAAAAACTGTTTTGAATAGCTTTTTAAAATTTAACATTTTAGAGTAATAAAATGTTACAAAAAATTAATTAATCACACACTCATATTCATTATTTAATCAAGGCAAACAATTAATAATGGTCAAATAAATCAAAATTATCAGATAAGCTAATTATGTTTCCTAACTGGATCGTTGTCTTCCGGGTCAATATGAAATCAAAGTTCCGTCGTGTGTTGGCTTTGCGTTCTGACGGTTGGAGTGTTGGACATTAACATCATTTGTCCATTCACACATTTGTAAGTATTCCAATAAAGAAAAATTTTACTACGGTTTTATTTGGAAAAAAAAATAACAATTATTGTTTACTTTTTTTTTTAATCATTTGTTACAATTATCGACACAAAGTAAAATATAGTAAAATGGAAGACTGATATAAATAATCATTATTGCATGGACCACAAATAAAAAGTACATTTTTAATATACTAAAAGTACATTATTTTTGTACTGAAGGTACATTATTTTAGAGTACATTATTTTTATATCGAAGGTACATTATTGAAGGTACTATAAAATAATGTACCTTCAATACAAAAATAATGTACCTTATATTCATGGTCCACACAATAATTTGCCCTGGTATAAACTATTTGGCCAGTTCCCTATCACTTAGTGTGCTGACCATTAAGACAGAGGATTAGTCTTCTGGATATCGGCTCCATTTGGACAACCAAAAAAAAAAAACAAAGTGGTTCGGTATAAGGGATTAATGGCCCCCAAAAAAAAAACTAATACTATGTATATAAAGTTTAAAAAAAATAATTAGACACAAATTATATGTGAAAGTTCAAAGAAAAAGTATATTTTTATATTAAATTAATTTAAAATTTTCTCGGCATTTATTGTATTGTCGTCATCATTGATGGTGTTCTTGTAGGTAGGGAGATTGTTTTAGGAGGGGTGCATGTGGAAAGAGTACTAGTTGTCAAGAAATGAGGGATTTTGTTTATTATTTTGTCTTCATTTTCTTATTTTGGCTAAATTACAAATCAATGTGAAAAAAGAAAAGGGATATATATACATACATACATACATACATACATACATATATATATATATATATATATATATATATATATATATATATTATTTTTAATACAAGAGTGGGATAAGCAACTAAAGTAATGACGAAATTTTAGACTAAATAATT
The DNA here is from genome assembly GCF_003576645.1 of Ipomoea triloba. Taxonomy (NCBI): domain Eukaryota; kingdom Viridiplantae; phylum Streptophyta; class Magnoliopsida; order Solanales; family Convolvulaceae; genus Ipomoea; species Ipomoea triloba. The sequence continues at coordinate 6,365,880 of NC_044917.1, read as the reverse complement.
CTTACCACATCAACACTACCTAACAATTGTATTCCCTTTAGAGGTCTAAACACAATTTGTATATCAAGCCCCGAAAGGGGTGACCACCAAGTGGATAAAACATCATTCTTATACTAGAAGGTCACGCGTTTGGTTCTATCTAGTCAATACTGCTTCAATTGAATCCATCACACAAAGTCTAATTGGTATAGTTTGCCTCTTTTATATGATTTGCGAGTTACTCCGTATTATATAAGAGCGTAATTTACCCAATGAATCCTCTTAAGTAGTAACTATGGGTTTCGCTCGTCATCCCAAAAAAATGTAAATCAAACTAATCAAAAAAATCAACTAGAAACGTGAAATAATTTTTCTTCTTCTTCATCTTTTTTTTTTGTCAGAATTTTTTTCCCTTCTCTCTGTTTTCATCCATTTTTCATCTTCTCTTTTCTATTTGGCACTAAAAAAAAACTTCAAAAAAGTTACACTATGAGTTAATTTCTTTTTTGGTCCTAGATTTATAGGTACCAATTCATTTTTAGTCAATTTTTTATTAGAATATCCACATTTGATTCTAGTATTATTGTGGCATGGCCATTTCTAATCTTATATCAACAAAATAGTTTTAATGCAGGTAAATACAAAGCCATTTCAATATTCAGTTATGATTTTTTTTTCAAAAAAAAAATAAACATAAAAATAGAACGGAGTTAACTCACTTTGTATAAAAAAAATCGAAATGCTTTTGTATTTAACAACATTTCAACGATTTTAATTTGCTGACAGATGACAAAAAATGGTTATGCCATAGGATCAAATGCATGTAAATGTTCTAAACTTCTAATAAAAAAGATTAAAAGTGGATTGTCACCCATACATCAATAAGAACAAATGGAATCAACTCTTTACACTATTGAGACTCCTTTTTCTCACCATAAAATTGAGGCTCCTTTTAGCTGATATCTTGATGGAGTTGTTAAATACGCTATTGGTGAAAAAGAACCACGTACAGGTATCAGTTGCCATTTACCAAGAAGTCTGAGAAATTTGATTTATTATTGTTGTGGTTTTCATTTTAGGCATTAAAGCAGAGATAGGATCAAGTATCATCAGAATGTTAGTCATCATATGTACTAACTGATAATAAATTGCCACATGTAATGACCTAATAATATCCCAAAAATACCTAAACCAATGGTGGGCTAAGCATGACATTAATTATCCCAGCCTGGAAAATAAATGTAGGCATTTGCCTGGTCAGAACTGAATTATGGACTTCCCGGTTTGAACAAACACCAGTACCAGAATTTCTTGCTTCCATTATGTTGCGATCAAAATACCTTCACAATTAAGAAATATATGCAATAGCCAATAAGCTAAGGTTCTTGCTTTGGCCTTCGAATTGGATTTTTCACTTGCTATATATTTTCATTTCTGGTAATTTAGTCAAAAAAAAATTTAAAAAGAGTCACGCTTGTGTGAGACCGTCTCACGGATCCTTATTCGTGAGGCGGGTCGGGTCGGGTCAAAGCACCATGCAAATATCATACTTATATGCTCAAATATAAAACTAATCAAGAATACAATTTTTTATACTTATAAGAGAAAAAGTAATACATTTTTCATAATAAGTAATGTTGACAAGTGTCCCTTACTTATAAGGGCAAATATAATACTTTTGAGGGAAAAAGTAATACTTTTAAATTGAAATGTAAAAGTATTGTATTTTCCCTTAAAAGTATTACATTTACCCAGTAACAAAATTTTTATTCCTGATTAGTATTACATTTGAGCATATAAGTATGACATTTGAACATATAAGTGTTACAATTGCATATTGACCCGACCCGTCTCATGGTGAGACGGTCTCATACAAGTTTTTGCCTTTTAAAAATGTCACTTTTGATCCTATAACTATTATGCATGGTATTTTTAATTTAGGTCCACGAATTTTAAAAATTATCAATTTTAATTCATAATTATTTAATTTTTATTAATTTTAGTTGTCAAATTGTAGGTGAGAAGTTGTCGAAATTTTTTAATGCATTTAGAATTACTAAAATTATGAGGACAATTTTTTTTTTCAAAATTATTAACCAAAAAAGGGAAATTGGTTCTGAACGAATTGAAGAAGGAAGATATTTGTAAAAGATGATCTCTTTGAACACTTGAATGCTCCTCAATGGGTCGATTTCTCCGTCCCCGACGTGGTCGATGACGAAGCTTGGTTCTGCCGCCCCGGTAACCTCTCCGGCGATTATGGATGCATACACTTGTATAAACAATTATGAACTCATTCTTTACTTCCTCCGTAATTTTTTGTGCAGATTGTGTATAGTCTAACATTTAACTAAATAAACTTAAATACGAGAAATTTAACCTCGTAACAGAATTGATCTTTAGTCATAATTGATATCTTCTCGCGTTGCGTTGTCTTTTGAAGGGTAGACCTGTAGAATCAGTGTTATCTCCCATCCTAGTTGATATCCTTTGTTTTCATATTTGACTCAGACCATATATGATGTATTTATATTTGATAAGGATTATTCTTCCGTATACTCCGGTGTATAGATAATGTAGTGAGAATGTATGTAAAGTATGGAGAGTAGATAGCCAAATATGAGCTCTTGGAAGCTTTCTCTATTCACTGTTACTTCTTGAATAGAGTAGAGAGAGTTAGGAGGAATGGGTGAGGGTTTTCTCTAGAGAGAGTGTAAAAGGCTAAAAAAAGTCCTTTCACTTGAAGGGCTAGGCCCTTATATAGGCCCAATACCTGTACAATACACCGAGCATATGTATAGAGTACTAAGGGTTGTACACCCGGGGTATATTCCCTATCAGGGAAAAAGTGTCATTTTCCTTTTATTTTTCAGGCTGGGATAATTTCTAAATGTTATATGAAACATATATATGAAACAAAAGTATTATTCAATTAATTGAATAATATATGACTTGTTTATTTACAATTATTTTTAAAAGATCTATATGTAGTATGACTTATGTAATTATACTATTACTAAAATAAATATGAGAAAAATGAGAAATAATTTAATTATAATTATTATAAAAATAAAATCAACGATCATTGTTTAGCTTAATTACCATAATAATTATTAGACAATTATTATTAGTCAATTACACTAATATATGTGCAATTATACTTTTATACCTTAAGTATATATATTCATTTTCAACGTATCGCATTTAGTTTTATCTTCCTCCTCCATATTTGAATGAATTAATTTGAATTACTATAAAAATCTAACAACCCATTAACTCTTTTTGTGTGTGTTTGATAGTACTTTTAAGTTTTAATGTAATTTCTAAATATATAAATTTTATATAATAATACTAAACTTAATATTATAAAAATTAAATTGTAAATAAATTTAGTCCATGCTTGTTAACTGAAGCATACACATAAAATGCGATTGAATCCCTATCACATTATTAAATATACAATATCATAAATAGTTCACCTTGACAATATTAATCATTTATAAGTTGAAATGCTTGAGTTGAAATAAACACTATATATTTAGAGAAAACACTAACTTTTTGATGAAAAATTCATGATATATACTTCTACAGACTCAACATTTGAAAAATCAATCTAACATTATGTGATGAGTAATTAAAAAAAAATTATTAAATGTAGCCCTATATCAAGTGCAATATAAATACAAAACTACACATAAATCATAATTTCAAGTATGTCATGCCAAGAGTTTTACCTAAGCATCACCAATGAGTTCTACTATATATCGGGCTTCCAAATTCTACTTCATCAATTATATTCCTTGATGTAGAAAGCGTGGATATGAAATTTTCATCTTGTGAGTGAGTAAAATTCAGGAGTACAAATAGTATTTTCCATCACGAATAGTAAATTTTTAGGATTTTTTTTTAATGGAGGAGAGAGGATTGAGGAAAGAGGAGAAAACAATGCAAGTTTGCACTAAATATAGTTTTATGGGACCAGCACACAAAGAGAAAAAGGAAAAAGAAGCGCGTACCAAGCACGCCCAGTTTGCACGTGTAGTGCGTAATTTCATTTTTTTCCTTTTTTTTTTCCAAACACAATTATTTTTATTCCTTTTTTTTCTCTCTCTCCTTCCCCTCTCCTATGTGACGTGAAAAAACCAAGAAAAATATTCTATATTAAGGATGTTCGAATTGATGACACACTTTTCAATACACTTATTAAAAAAAACCTAAATGATCTGATCACATTTTTGTTACCTATTTGACAATTATTCATTTGTGTGTTTAATTTATTACATACTATTTTGAGTTTTTTTTAATAAGTGTACTTCCAAAAAATAAATTTGTCTTAAACATTAAAATGTTGTGGAAATGAATAAAAATTGATAGTAGAATTTAGGATGGAGTACAAATTGTATTTTTTGGAAAAAAAAATGAATTAACATATTCCACATCAATAAGGGTACGTCTCAATCTGTGGACGAAGGCTGCATATTGCCAACTGTTTCAATTTATTTTTTGGTACCACTTTGACGTAGCTAGTCGATGATATAGTATTACACGATTACACAACTACATATATATAACATATCATTATTATATTACTTTAATTTATTAGATGCTTTACTTAAAAAACAAAAAATTGTCTTGAAGCCATTGCATAAAAAGGCCCAACAAGAATAATTTGGACCCATTAAACCAATGTCTATAACCAACAATGTTGAACCATATTAGTAATCAAGTAAGGAATGAAAAACATGGTTATCTTCTTGTATCATTTCTAAACTAGGGCCTCGACGCCATTGCTGAAAACTGTTAATCCTCCCATCTATGTAACCCTCAGTGGAGAAGTCTCGTATCTGTCCCCCAAATTGAACAGAGTAACTTGAAGCATCAAATATGTCTATTAAACTAATTCCACTCTATCCCTCAAGAAGACAGTCAACCGTGAAGAGCCCAAGGATTTCGATTTTCAGTGATTTTTTAACGGCCAAAAGCCGATTGTACTATTTGATTTACAAGAAAACTTGCATTAAGTTGTTTATATGTGACTGACTTAAAACAATAAGGCTAATAAATAACTCTCATAACAAGTCGAATTTTAAATTTTAATGGTACCAAATCGATTTTTCAACTTGATTATAATTGCCCCAAATAATAATTGTATACTAATTAATAGAGTTAAGAGGCAAGCTAAGCGAATCCTAAAGTTATAAATAAGGGTCTTATCATGTTATAGACATAATATTCGTCGTGCTTGTCTTGGGTGGATCCATGAATTTTCTTTAGAAGGGGTGAAGTTTAAATAAATTCAAAAATGTATATGACAAAATATTAAAATTTGATATAAATCACACATATATTAACTGTAAAAATAAAAATTAAAAAAAAAACTAAAATAAAGCCCTTTAAAAAATGTCACTTATAAAACATCCCTTCAACTTTCAAAAGTTACAACTAAACTCATAAACATGTAATTTTTAAGCATTTTAATGTTTATGAGTTTAGTCGATGTCCGTGTTTTAGATTATGAAAGTCTAAAACCACATTATATTACTTACTCAAATTCTCAAATCTAACCAACCAATTTTTTTCCCTTTTGTGTATTTTTTGGTATATAGTAAGTATTGGATTATTGTAACTTCTCACTTAAAATTATAAATTTATATCACTCAATTATAGAGTTTTTGTTTTTATTTTTCCATCATATCGTGTATAAATGAGAATTAATAATGTTTCTTTACTTGTCCTATATCTTTATTAAGTCAAAATTGCCAACTACACATAGTACAATAAATCAATATAATACATACAAATATCAACCCAAAATAACTAAAATGTTACATAAAAAAGATTTTTTTAGTACTATTGACTCTATTATAATGTAATATATGTTCATAATTACTTTCTCAACCTATCAAAGCATAAGGTCAATATTGTCTCCACTGAAGCTCAAACTCATGACCTTTCATATGAAAAAACCATCTTATGCCACTGGATTGATATAATGGAAGATTAAAGGGGGGTTGGGGAGTTGTTGTCGTTGTAGGCCGACAAGTATAAAGAGGAAGAACGGTAACCGCAGACTATTCATCATGCTCGTATTTTCCACAAAACTTGAACCCCACACGGCAACCCTACCAGAAACTAAAGCTAGTCAACTAGTCTTCGTACGTATACTAAACAAAGTCCACGCCCTCTACTGCCCAGTCCGCCAGTCTTATTCATTATCATTAATTCCGATTAACATCCATACCTACACTCTTATCAGTCTTGGTGTAAATGTTAAAAAACTGATTTAAAATTACATTTAAAGTGGTCACTCTGTGATATAATTTTTAGTGTTGTCTTCTCCCAATTTAGAAAATAGGTCAAAATAGATTCACGTTCTTGTTAGTGAGATGCCTAATTAATTTGATATATTATATACTCAAAATAGATAATAAGTGAATGAGAAATTAATTTTTATCATTTGAATTTAAAAAAAAAACTTCATGGTTAAGGGGACCAGGCCAACCATGTTGGTTAATTCCCAATACTAAATGCTTGTATTGCTTGTTGTACAACTTGCACAAGCTGATTGATAAATGATAAGAGAGAGGAAATGAAGAAAGAAATGGAAACTCATCGGAAATCATTTTTAATTTCCATCTCATCAAGTTCGCATTATTTCTGGCCGCCGGAAATGTCTGTCTCAAACTTCTTCGTCTTCTTCATGTGCTTCTCTGCTATAGCGTCCGCCTCCTCCGCCGCCGCCGCCCCTCTCTTGGCTACTGATGAAGGTATCCCCGGAAAATCTATACATACAGCATATATATATATATATATATATAGAGAGAGAGAGAGTTATATACGCATGAAATAAACAACGCATAACATGATTTGGTTTACTTTATTGATCTCATTTTTAATTTCCTTAAAATCTGCCATTTCTAGTCTTAAACTATAAAACCGAAGTATGATTATATTAAATTGATAGTTTCTTTTGGTTGATCCGTGTTGGGCAGTGGATGCTTTGCAGCAGATTGCCAAAACTTTGGGGAAAACGGACTGGGATTTCAATGTGGATCCATGCAGCGGGCACCCCAGTTGGGTTAGTCCAAACCCCACCAAAGAAAAAATGATTGTAGTTACCTGCGATTGCTCCTATGCAGATAATACTACCTGCCATGTCACTAGCATGTAACGTAACTTCACCTCTTTATTTATTCTTTAATATTTAGGAGCATATATTATTATTTTTTACTCCAAATGTTCAACTTTTTCCCACGTTTTCATTCTCGGTAGGTCATTGGAAAAAAAAAAAAAAAAAAACCTTTGACCACAATTCACCACTCAAGAATTAACTGGCCTATTCTTGCTGGCAAACATCATTTAATTTATTTTCTATTTGAAACGGTTTTCAATATGGTCTAATTTTAGAAAGAGTAATATTGCACATAATCACAAATTCTACTATATTTTTTTACTCTTAGTTCATGTGACGTGTTTGGATTCAACTAGAAAAAATAGTGATTCACAATTTTTTACTCTTTTTTTTTTTCTTCTAACAATAAAATCACAACACATTGCAGGGGTGTTACTTCATGAAAGTCCCTAAATCATTTTCCTTTTAGAAATAAATATGCGGGCCATGCTTGTACCATTTATGTCACGGGTTCTATTATGTATAGTTTTAACTTCGTAATGTGACAAATAATGATAGACTATTTTTATTGTATGTATCCTAAAATAGTGTTTATATCAAGAATTTGAAAGTAAATTAAATATTGAGAGTGAACATAATATTTTATTTTCTATCACCTGTCATATTGTAACGTACTTTTGGTATTTGGTTTTGGGCCAACTAGTACATTTCTGTTTGGGTAATTGGACACAATTCTGGGCCAGTTTAGCTTTAATTGTTTTGAATTTCTTTTTGGATATTTCGTATTTTTAATTTGATGTTGTAGCAATTAAATGAGAGTTATCACTTAAATCAAAATTGAAATAAAGGTTAAATAGACCACTAAATTACACACCAAATTAAAATTAGACTATCGAACTAAAACAAAATGTAATTAGGTATTTAAATTACACAAACTCATGCAATTAAACTCAAAATGACCTATTTATTTGAAATTGTGCTGACATGGCGGTTACTGATTTAAAAAAAATAATTTTTTAATAATTTAAAATAAAATAACTAATTAAAAAAAAGCCATTCCCGACTTCGTCTCCAGGCTAGGGATGTCGTCTGCTGACCAGACCATGGAGACGAAGGTCTGGACCCCCATCGGCCATGGAGACAAAGATTATCGGAGACGATTCGTCTCCGACGCTTTTTTTTTTTTAATTTAATTAATTATTATTATTATTTTGAAAATGTTATTCTAAATTATTAAAAATATTTTTAAATCGATAACCGCCACGTCAGCACAATTTCAGGTAAACAAGTCATTTTAGGTTGAATTGCATGAGTTTGTGTAGTTCAAGGAGTCAATTGTATTTGTTTTAGTTCGATGATCTAATTGCATTTTGGTGTGTAGTTCAATGACTTATTTGACTCTTATTAATTAAATTTTTTTTAGCACATAAATTTATTAATCGTGTTTACTATATTAATTAATATCCAATTGCAGAGTTCTGAAACAACAGGATCTAGGTGGAACACTTCCAGCAGAGTTGGTTAAACTCCCTTTCCTTCAAGAAATGTAAGCATATGATATCGCTAGACTCCATGAGCCATTAATTGCTTCAGCTTCGCATTCTTAACGAAAGTTGCTATTGCTTCCTGCAGCGATCTCAGTCGCAACTACCTTGGCGGCACAATCCCTCCTGAATGGGGTTCCATGAAACTTGTCAATATGTATGTTTTTACTTCTTACGCCCTTTTCCTCCGCATTCTTGTGAAAAAATGTTTGATCTTCCCCTTTCTTTCTCTGGAGACTGGATGAATTGTTGATTGAGTTTTAAAATGGTGTTACTATACTGCAGCTCCCTCCTAGGGAATCGCATTACGGGTCAAATACCAAAAGAGCTTGGCAACATCAGCACTCTTGCCAATATGTACATGTTCTTATTAGTTGTTAACGATTTCATTGTTATTTTTCTGTAAATCCGTAAAACATGTGGATGGATATACTTTTGTTGTTATTCAGTTTATGAAATTTACTAATCTCTCTCGTTCTCTCTTTTTTAAATGTATTTGTTGCTAATAATTTTGTTTATATTGTTTTCACAGGACACTCGAGTGCAATCAGCTATCTGGAACTGTTCCTGCGGAGCTAGGGAATCTGACTCTCATTAATAAACTGTAAGGTTTTTGTGATTGCTTCACGAATAGGGACTTAATTGCACCCTTTATATAATTATGAACTTTTTCTCCATTGTAGTCAATTTCTTTTTTATAGAAAGGGAGAATAGGCTGAATGACTCTTTGTTTGTTGATTGCCTAAGACATCTACCATCGAACAATCTTAGTGGAGAGTTACCCAAGGAACTAGCAAAGCTGTCAGCTTTGAAGGACTTGTGAGTTCTATTTTGATCCTTCTCTACTAGTTTCAGCTTTCAGTGTCTATTAAGTTTTTTTTTTTTTAATTGTTGATAATGCCATCATTTATCATAATGCAGTCGCATTGGTGATAACTACTTCAGCGGAAGTATACCAGATTTCATAGAGGAATGGACTGATATGGAAAAATTGTGAGACCTAATAGATTTTTGGCTATACAGTTTTCTTGGTTCCTTCATTGTTTTTGTGGTTAAAGTCATGTTTTCTCTCTGATAATGACAGAGTTATTCAGGGTAGTGGATTGAGTGGGCCAATCCCTGCTGGGATTTCTTCCTTGACAAAATTGATTGACTTGTGAGTTATCTCTTCAATCTACTCATCAACTTGAATTATTTGGCTAGAGGTCTATATTCTAGTATTTATCATTATTGTTTTATTTATCTTGCAATACAAAATATAAAGGATTGTTTGATGCTAGTTTCCTTATATGGTATAAATTGCTCAGGAGAATTACTGATTTGAATGGTACGGATTCAAAATTTCCAGACCTTAGCAATGCCACAAACCTCAAAACACTGTGAGTTCTAACCACTGCTTTGCTAGTCTCTTAAGAAAACATAGTAATGGCCTCATTCTGTCTGTATTGAGACATGCAGGATACTAAGGAGTTGCAATATTGTTGACCAGTTACCGCCATATATTGGGTCACTGAAAAACTTAAATGTCTTGTATGTAATTTAAGATTTTTTCTTCACATTCTCTTATTTGTAATTAGATTCTTCCCAAAGGCTCATCTTTCTCTACTAGCATATAACTTTTTGCCGTAGTTAAGCTCTTTTTTTCTATTGGACATTTTATTCTTCTTGCAGAGACCTCAGTTTTAACAAGCTAAGTGGACAAGTACCTCACATCATTGGAAGCTCAAAAGATATAAAATTCATGTATGACTTTACATTAAAATTTTATTATTCATACTTCATAGACTCTTATTTGAGCAATTAAACTTTCATTGGTAGTCACCTGCTCTTTTTAGCCTCAATATATAATTCCATGCTTAACTTCTAGTTGTGATTTTTCCCTCTTTCGTGATCAACCTCTGGGGTTCCTACTTATTTTCTAGCAAGTCTTCTCTTGACTGTCTTCATTCTAATCTTTTGGGTGGCCCAACTATAACTACTGAATAATTACTTGGGTCATAGAACTTTCATTATTGTTTTTCTACAATTAAGTTGTGGTTTATGGGGTAGGGCGTGGTCGATCACTTGAACAAACCACCTAAGGATTTTCTTCAACATGAAACATATATTTGCTTGAGGGTTGATGCATGATGTGTAGTGATGTAGTCTGTTATATCAATATCCACTGACATTGGCTTACAATCAAGCATTCCACTCTCTTCAAGTATATCTAGATAATACTTTTCCTGAGAGATACAAATGCCATGTCTTGACTATGCATCCTCTATCCAAGAAAGTACTACTTGGACATATTATTCAATTGAAAGTGCTGAAATAAGTGCCTTTATAAGAGCATCCCAAGAGAAGTTCTTTGGGGAGTTTTTTCAGATGAAAAAATTAGGCTGAGGTTTTTAACTGGTGGGGGGGTGGGGATAAGGTTTTTACACCATTTTTTCTCCTGCAAGTTCAAGTTTTTTGGGTGGGACCCATTTGAAAAAAAAAGAAGAAGATACTAGTGCTGGTGTGCGCGCGTTAGGCACACCTGCAGCTCCCACTGCACTCGCCAGCTAGGCGTGTAAATTCTCTTATTTAATTTCTTTTTATTTGTTGTCAGAATTTTTTTTCTCCATCTAATCCCCTCTTCTCTCTTCCCTCTCTTTCCTACTTGTCACTGCAAAAACCTTGTAAAATTTTGGAATGTTGAGGTTGCTCTAAATCATCCACACTGTTACAAATAAAGGATTCTTTCATGTATCTGTGTGTTGAAATACGTTTAGAATGCCTTATGTATGTATACATAAAGGTGTAGGTAGACCTGACCCATCACTAAACCCTACTAGGGCTAGGGTTACCTTCAACTCTCCCCCACAAGTTAGATCATAGGTATTGATCATGTCAAACTTGTTACAAATACAATCAACCTTAATTTTATTGAGCCATTTCATAAATAAATCTGCTAATTGACCTACAGTCCATACATACAATGTAGATATCAATCCCAGCTGAATTTTTTATCCTATGAAATGACAATTCACATGAAATAAAGCCCTATGGCTTTGATCTGATATTACTAAGAAAAAACTTTGTATATTCATATTTCAAAAGCATATCTACAACACACTAGTACTCTATTTATGTATACATAAAAATGTATGTGGGTCTGACTCATGACTGAAATTCTTCCAGGATTAGGGTTACATTCACTAACTAGTAGCTACCTCAGAAAGAGAGTTGAATATAAGTCATTTTGTCACATGAGAGAAATTATTAGTATAATCCAAGCTAAAAGTCTGAGTATAAAACTTTAGGCAGATCTACCTGACTATTTAGACCCACTTTGACATTATAATCCTAGTAGGAGTGGGCTTAGTCTAATGTTTGTATAAATGTAGGACCTTTTGTACTGTTCAAGACATAGACAGACAATATAATGATATATTGTAGTTTGTTATTATTAATAGAATCATATATTTTCTGTATTATCTTTTTCTTTGATTTCTCACATATTTTTCTTCTACTTTATTGGCTCGCCAAGACTTCCAATCTCTCAATTTCAACAATAATTAGCAATGAATTGATAACTTGAAGCTAATCACCATGTGATTCATTGTTCATTAGTCACTAACAAGCACTCATTTGCTCGTTGTATGTCATAATAGTATGACTCACCATGTCCAAAATGATAAGTCGAAAAATGTGCAAGTCTTTATGGAATTCTAAATTCCCATTAGAATTCATTTGACTAAGAATATTTTGCAATATCAGCCAATTATTTTATTTTCACTCATATTCTTAACTCTTAAGAATGAGTATTATGAAATATCTACGTGGAATTAATTCATAAATAAATTGCCTGAAATGATATAATAAATAAAATATCATTAGTCATATTATTTTTATGATAAAGAAAATACCCAAAATATATTTAACATTGGCTCTTCAGACATGCACATCTAACGACAGTTTCCTAAGAAATAAGCCATTATCACTATAATATATTAATTCTTGATTCTGGTTTTGCTAGTTATCTGACTGGGAACTTGCTCACTGGAGTTGTGCCTGATTGGATAACTAAGTCCCTGTGAGTTATTGTATTTATTTCCTTGGCTAATATTTGTCACTTGTATACTTGAATTTGTGGCTAGTGTTTTTATTTTTATGCTGAAAGTGTGGTAAATAAAATTTTCAGTGTTTGACTTTGTCTGCAGTGATCTTTCCTATAACAATTACACAAATACACCCAAAAGTTTAGGAAGCTCAAATTGCCAACAGAACAATATGTGAGATTACCTTCACTTTGCTAGGAATGCTGATTATTTTGTCTAAAAACTTGGCTAACTTTGAATTCTCTTCAATCAGAAATATGTTTGCGAGCTCTTATAATGGAAATAGATCGTAAGTCTCAAAATTTGTTAGCCCTCATACTTTTCACACACTCTGCTAAGACACTACATCAGTTTGTTCTCTATCGAAGGTATAATCTCACTGGTTATTTCAGGGGCATTGTTTCGTGCTTGAAGAAGGAATGCGCACAGAGTAAGTCAATTATCAGGTTTAGTTTAAGCTGATATTCTTATCTTTTACCTATGTTCTCAGTGACTCTAAATAAAATGTGCAAGGCTTCTTAGTGATGTAAGCTATGGAAAAGAAAATATGGCAGCCTTATTCAGAGAAGATGGTTCTACTTTCTACTTTCTAGGACTTGATTTCACCTCCTAGTGATCAATATCCAACTGCTTGGCCAATTCCCAAGTCCAACCACTCCGAATGTGAATTAAAAGTAAATAACACCTCTTTATACCAAAAACCTTATAGGAAGAGTGTGAGATGCAAACCCCTGAAAGGAAGACAAGCATGCTTTACATTTTTATGTTTTTAATAAAGGCATACAGCAATCAACACAATTTGACCTTCTTTTTTTTTTCCCTTCTACATCATTACTGTGGATTCTGTTTCTAGGCTTTGCGCTCTAAAATTTCAATTCTTTAAACATGACTCAAGTTCAGAATTAATTTTACAAATTATCATACACAGAGAATGGTAGCAAACTACTTCCATGATTGTTATTGATCATTTGATTTATCTCCCCAATTGGAAATGATGCTTTAAGATTTCAGGATTCATACCAAATGAATTGCGTATTTTTAACACTGATAATGCAGCATTTAACAGGTCATGCTTAATTGAAATACCATGACTATGTCAGTTAAATATGTAAATGATGACATCATGACAAACATAATGCATAAACACAGAAATAGTTCCTTGATTTGGAGGAGAAAATCTTTCAAATTCTTATTCCTATATGGCTATATCTTTCCTCTTTGCTTGACTTTTGTGAAGTGTTTTATGGCAGAATGGTATGCTATCCATATTAATTGTGGTGGACAAGAAGTAAAAAGTGATAATGGTACAACATATGAAGCTGATCCCTCAGATGCGACTTCAGTATTTGTCAGTAGTCAGAGCAATTGGGCACTTAGCAGCACAGGCCACTTACTCGATAATAATAAATATATTAACACTTATCGTTGGTCTAACAGTTCAAGAATTTCTTCCACCAGTTCCCAGCTTTACACTGATGCACGGAGTTCCCCCCTGTCATTGACATACTATGGATTCTGCTTGGGGAATGGGAACTACACCGTAAACCTTCACTTTGCAGAGATTATGTTTACAGATAACAGATCATATAGTAGCCTTGGGAGCCGCATCTTTGATATTTACATTCAGGTATCTATCCCTTTCAGTAGCCAGGTTGTGAAAAAGTGCTATAAGGAATTACTGCGAGCAAATATTATCAGTTATCAGAATACATGATCAAATTAGAATAAGTCTATTTAAAGTAAGTTCAAGTGCAATGTATATGTTGTAGTAAATCATTTGTCTTTGAAATTTGTTCTAATTGTTTCAGGGAAAGCTAGTGGCAAAGGATTTCAATATAGAAAGTGAAGCAGGTGGGGTTAACAAGGCAGTCATAAAACCATTCACTGCAGTTGTAAATGAGACGACTTTAGAAATCCGTTTATATTGGGCTGGAAAAGGAACAACGGTTATCCCCTTCAAGGGAGTATATGGCCCTCTTATTTCAGCTATTTCTGTGGTCTCTGGTATGCTTTAATCTTTCATGAGCACTCAGTTAGTTTCACTCTTATGTAGACAAGATTTAATTGAAATTTTTTAGCTGTCCAGATAACCTTTTTTTTTTTGGTGAGGACTATCATTTTGATCAGCAGAAAAACTTGTTATAAATTTTAAATGAACCCACATAGGTCTTTTCAAGCTTGTCTAAAAGTGAGTTCATGGTTTCAGTTCTCATGAAACCATTTCACCTAACATGACCAGTAATGGACCTTGCTTGTATATTAAAAATGTAGATAACCTCAGAAAGATAAGCTCCAGAGAAAGACAAGTTGATATTTTACTCCTTTGTTTTCCCAAATTTGATTGGATGAAAAATACAATTAAGCCCTGAAAAGAAAAATCCCAATCAAAGAAAAATGGATTTATCAACATATATTGTTACCCTTCAATGAGTTTCTTCTGCACTTATGTACGTAGTTGAGAATTCATGACCTCAGGAATTCATTCTAACCATTTCCTTCATTTATTGTATTTAGATTTTCAGCCCCCAATCCCCCCTTCAGAAGGCTTATCCGCAGGTGCCATTGTGGGGATTGTGCTTGCTGTTCTGTCCACCATTTTAATTGCTCTGGGCTTACTTTGGTGGAAAGGATGTCTGCAAAATAAGAATGGAATGGAGCAAGGTAGTGTACTGTTGAATTGGTTACTGTGTTGGTTACTGTGTTACAACTCAACCTTTTTTTTCCATTTATCCCTATTTTGAACTGAACTGGCAATATATACTATATGGACAATCTGCAACGGTGTGCACACTTAAGTTTGACAACATATTGAAATGCATCTTTAATATATATGGGCATGTAGAGTTAAAGAACATCTATAGATAGTTCATCTTCAAAATCTCTGAAGATGTAGAGAAGAATAGAAAAGAAAAAAAAAATTGCACAAGCTTCCTATCTAAAGGCAAAAAGCATCTACTAGAGAACCATACTTCAGAAATATGGGATATCAAATGACCCCTATCATGGCAGCAGTAGCAAGATTCAGTGTGCTGGTATGTTGTATACATGTGCAAATATGTACTCTCTGAACAGTCCCTTAATGTCTGTATATGCCATAGGTGTTCTGCTTGCAATTTCCATTGAATTCCATTTATTTTGTTCTCTTATCAGTTTAAATTTATTTGGCAGATCTGAAGGGTATAGCTGTTTCCTATACGCTGAGGCAAATTAAAGCTGCCACAAAGAATTTTGATGCTTCTAATAAGATTGGGGAAGGTGGTTTTGGTCCTGTATACAAGGTGGGTTGGAAGCTACTTTGAAGTAATTCTTTTCTTTTACTTAATATGACATTTTTGACGTCTTTTACATTTAATTACAATTGAAGGGTCGTCTATCAGATGGCACAGACATTGCAGTTAAGCAACTCTCCTCCAAATCAAAGCAGGGGAACCGCGAATTTATTAATGAAATAGGGATGATATCTGCACTTCAGCATCCTAACCTTGTAAAGCTTTATGGGTGTTGTATTGAGGGGAACCAATTATTGCTTGTCTATGAGTACATGGAAAACAACAGCCTTGCCCGTGCACTATTTGGTAAGCTCAGTGGTTGGCTTTCTTGTGTTGTTTATTTCACTTAAATCCATACAACTTGCTGATCAGCATTTTTAATCTGCCGGCATCTTGAAGGCCCAGTGGAACAGCAGTTGAAATTGGATTGGACAACGAGATATAGAATCTGTATTTGTATAGCAAAAGGTTTAGCTTATCTCCATGAAGAATCTAGATTGAAGATTGTACATAGAGACATCAAGGCTACTAATGTACTTCTTGATAAGGATCTTAATCCCAAAATATCAGACTTTGGTTTGGCCAAACTAGATGAAGAGGAGAATACACACATAAGCACGCGTATTGCTGGGACATTGTGAGTTATTATTCTATTTTTCAGTAAATTTCATTTTTGGTCCTAGAAATTTAAGCTAAATTTTAATTTCATACAATACAATTTTAAGTTTTAACTAGGTATCAATATAGCTCTCATTAAATTTATTGACAAATAAATAAAAAGAATGAAGGAGAATTGCAGGGCTGGATGTAGGAAATGGGGTAGAGAAGAAAAAAGAGAAAGGAGAAAAATTTTCCTTTTGTAAGTGGCGTGGGGTTGGGGTGAGAATCATGGATTGGTGGTCTCTGGCATATGTGCTGTCTAAAATGAAAATTTTCTTGTCTTCTGTAGTTTTCTATTTCTTCTATGTTGTTCATTTTGATTTTGACACAACATTTTGTCTGGCAAATCCTATTGAAACTGAAACATGTATGGTGTGTGATGTGACATATTCTCTACTTTCAGTGGGTATATGGCGCCAGAATATGCAATGCATGGCTACTTAACTGATAAGGCCGATGTATACAGCTATGGTGTTGTTGTTTTGGAAATTGTCAGTGGAAGAAGTACTGGAAGTATCAAGCCAAAGGAGCAGTGCTTTAATCTTCTTGACTGGGTAAATCATATTCACCTTTCTTTCATCTATTATCTCTTCTTTCTTTTTTTTCATTGAAAACTACTTCTAGCGACTATACCCTGTAGGTTTCTGTTATAACGTAAATCTGGACACTATTTGTACTTGTGCTTCCATCACAAGCATGCATAGTACTCGTGTTTTGTTGAAACGTTGAAATGTATGCCACAAGTGTGCCATTCTTATCGAAATTTCTTAGAAGTTCTTGGCTTCCAGTTTGTATTGTATGAAATAGGACTTGTGTTTTGCCTTATTTCCCTTCACCTAGTGCATCCCGAACTTGATAGACTAACATATCTATTTCACTTCTCCAAATTAGGCTAACGCCTTGAAGGAGCAAGGAAATATAATGGGGCTAGTTGATTCAAGACTTGGAACTGACTTCAATAAGGAAGAGGCTTTGGTGGCGATTAACATAGCTTTCCTGTGCACAAATGTTGTATCGGCATCGAGACCAACCATGTCAGCAGTGGTTAGCATGCTCGAAAGCAGATCAAGTCTCGAAGAGTTTGAGTTAAGCACTGATGTTACTCCTGACAAAATAGTGAAGAGTAAAGAAGAAGATAAATTGATTGATGTCCCTGATAGGAGTGTATCAATGGACGTGCCGTGGACTGCTTCTTCAACATCAACTAGTGATTTATACCCCATAGTTGCAGACAGTTCTTACTGGGAAAAAAGAGAATGAAGAAGATGCATTTATATCTGCAATATTTATCTGAATACTCTTAAACCTTTTGGAATATTCAGAGAGTAATATGAAGTATAGTGATGTATAAAAGATGTTTGAGACTGTGATACATCAAATCCACATAGGATAAACAAAATGCAAGTTTGTATAGAGTTTAAACTAAATATTGATCATATTTGAATTGAAAGTTGATCTAGTATTGTGTATGCATTTCTTCTTATCTTTTTCTCTATATATGTTTGATAAACAGAGAATGAAGAAAAGGCTTTTTATTTGCCATTTTATCTGAATTTGTTTTAAGCCTTTTGGATATTTGAGATTTTAAAGCATCAAAAAGCAGGTTTCAAAACTGATAGGAGACATGCCTGCTGTCACATAAATAAGGCAATCAATAAATTTCATCTTCAGTTGGACAATATTTATGATCTGAGCACTGTAATATTATTGTTGACAGTACTTATTGAGGTTGAGATCATTGGTTCTGGGGTTTCAAAGAATCTGAAACAGAGGGAAATATTCATCATAATTGAACTGAAAATCCATTATGGCCTGTATAATTAATTGAGCTCATCAATTGCATGCATCAGACTCTTCCCATTACTGTCTGCTTATTAATTATTACTAAGAATTAAATGTAAATCGTGAGATGTATTTTTATAGTTTATACATTTTTCAAAGTGTTTGTGCACTAGTTTCCACAAATAGAATCGATTCCATACTTACTAATAGCATGTAGGGATGAGCATATTACGGGTTTAACTCAAAATTTAATCGAGTTCTACCTAAAATTTGAAAGTCCGGATCAGGTTTGATAAAATTTGATCAAACCCGAATTCATCCGCGTAGAAAATAGCTTAAACCGGTTCATGTCTTGGGTGAAGGATTTTTACTTCGAAGTTGACCTAAGACCCGAACCTAATATCCAAAGTATAAATTGTCAATATTAACTTCTAATACCTCGTAATTGACAACTAATTGTCTATTAAAGGACATAACAAGTATGTGACTAGTAAACATTTTTGGCCTAGCAAAATTTCAAGTTTAGTAACTGGAATCCTATTTAGGACCAAATCAAACTACCCGAACTCGACACACTTTCTTTATATTATAGTTCGATTTTCATGCTTAAAAATCTAAACTCAAAATTTTTCAAGTGGGCTAATTGTGATTTATGATCGGATCGAACTTGACCTTGACACGTGTCCGCCCCTACTAGTAGGAATCGAACTCATCACCTTGTAGTTGTTTGTGAGGCAAAACTTTGACTCTTCTTGAAATTGATCAATAAATTGAGTTGTGTGTGGATGACACAATATGCTTATTACTTGTCCATCTGTCAGAAACCCAAAAAAAACCATTATATCCGCTCACACCCAGGTTACCTAGCCCAATTTGTTCTGTCATGATACTGTCACTATATATATACACATATCAACACATGTCAACACACACACAACAAGTACAAGAAGAAAGCAGAGAGAGAGAGGGGTGCAGCAATTTCTTTCTCTCTCTCTCTAAAACTTGTTGTCTCCACTCCAACTCCATCTCTATCTCTAGGAAGATGGGTGTATGTATAGGCTGCAGTTTCTCTGTGGTGCTCATAGGCTTACTACTGCTCACCATTCTTCTTCACAAACCACATAATGCAAATGGAGCCCAGCAGCAGCAGCACCCTTTCTGCGATTATTTTCAAGGGACTTGGGTTGAAGATCAAACCTATCCTCTCTACGATTCCTCCATGTGTCCCTTCATAGAACATGAATTCAATTGCCTCAGAAATGGCCGCCCTGACCGCTCTTATCTTCACTACAGATGGCAACCTCTTGACTGCATTCTAACCAGGTATATAACTATATATGGATCCTCATACCTGCAACTTCTTTTCTCCTTTTTTCCATTATTCTTTCTCTCTCTTTTTTTTTTTTTTCCCTTAACAATATAAACATGTGATTCAATGTCACTATGAACTGTGATGGATCTAAAGTGAGATAAAAGTTGATGGGCAACAGCCATAAAGTGGCTAGCAATGTTATTTCCTTTTTGTGATTAGTGCATTGATTATAGTGCCACTTGTTCCTTTCAAAGTTTTTTTTTCTTTTTTTTTGGAAAACCAAAGTTCCTTTCAAGTTTGAAAAGTGAAATACCCAACAGTGACTAGTAGATTTGTATTGGGTAAATTCTGTTTTTTAACCTTAACTGATAGAGAGGAAGTAAATTAGTTTAGTTTGTTCATAACTGATCAGTTTAAATTAAGAAAGTCTATAATTACTCTTATTAGGAGTTGAATTTACAATTTTATGATTATTAAGTGACCAACCTGTCAAGACCTTGTGGTCTAGTGGTACTCGGTTGCACCCCATATGGAAGGGGTGGATTTGAGCCTCAGTGGAGTCGATGTTATTGATTCTTTGTGTTTCAATATGTTGAGAAAGATATTACATTCTAATAAAGTCAGTAGTACTAAAAAAAAAAGTGACCAACTGATTAATTTGATTGGGATTCTCTTTATAAGAAAGGGTTCTTTTGTTAGATTATACAATTGATTAACAAGGTCTAAATAATAATGTTAATTAGTAGTTTTTTCAAATTATTTTATGATTGGAGATCTTGAAATTGAGACATAGATTCTCGGTGCTATGTGAACCGGAGATTACTATGCTAATTTCTGTCTGTCGTCGTCACGGGTTCTGTGGCGGGTGTCTCGTACTCGTAGGTTGTCCTTTATTTAATATCTACTCCTATAATTTATTACTCCTTATTTATCATTATAAATTACAAATTAGGTAAAATAATATTTTATTTTTACGAAGTACGTTTCGAAGTGTATACAACAATAAAAAACGTGACGCACTTTTTTCAGTTGTAAATTCTAATTACAATATAAGTTTAGTTTTTCAATGTAAGTGAATTAGATTTACTACGTATTTCTTTAAGTCGTTAGTGAAATAACAAGTTTTTTACAATTTTTATCAGTTGCATTAATTTTGTTTTATTAAAAACCCTTAAATACTAAATTTGTTAATGATAAATTCAGTTTTTGATAGGGAAGTTACAACTTTTTTGAAAAGCTCTTTTTAGAAAAAGAAAGATTCTTTTAATAAATATTATATATTCTACAGGAACATTAGTCACCCCACATCTTTTACATTAAAATTTCTTCAAATTAAGTGGTTTTATTTGATTAACTTGTAGAAAGATCGACTAATTCACAGATAATGAAGAACATAAAGAATTGCAACATACAAAATTTTAATCTATATAACATTTTTTCCTAGGAAAAATGTAATAATTTGCAGGAAAGCAAGAGTTTAATTTCATTAGAGTATACCTATTAATTTGCAACACGGTTAACAGTACATGGATCATTAACAAGTTGACATGCTAAGAACATGTTAAAATTAGTGTATAGGTAAATCCATTTCACACATTAAGAATTCGTTTAACCTATTAATATTAGTGTTACTTATGAATTTTAGATATTATTTTATCATTATATGAATATTATTGGTATGTTATAAATTGAATATCTTTATTATTTTGTTAGATTTAATTATATATATATTTTTTAAAAAGTTATTTCTAAAGTTTTATTTTGTAAATATAAAATTATATTAACATGTCTATATTTGAAACTTGTTAACTAAATGTATATATTATTTCAACCCGTTTAAAAATCGTATTTGTGTTCATATTCGTATTTAGCCATATTGTATTTGTATTATTATCATGTCAACTCGGATACACAAATGAATAGGGGTAGGTTAGAGTATTATTTAAAAAAAAAAAAGTTTCTGTACTAATTTTTTTTTTATTGATTGTTAGATTGTGAGATGAGTTTTTATATTTATTAAGAGTTAATACCACAAATGGTCCTTTAACTATTGGGGTAGTACTCATTTTAGTCCTCGACTTTCAATTCGACCACAAATGGTCCTCTGACTTTTATTTTTGACCACAAATAGTCCTCTGTTAAAATTTCTGTTAAATAGGTGCTAAATCTAGGGGTAATATCGTCAAATTGATTAATATTATTATGATTTTTTTTTTATAATTATATGACAACATAATTAATTTCAAACATTAATAAACATTAAGTTAATGAATATAAAAACAAAATGGACGTGACAAATTACATAAATGAACAAATTAAATAAAAATTCATGATTAAATGTCTGCAATTTGTAATTGATTAATTATATTAATTCAATTGTGGCGGCTTTCAGTTATGTCCCAAACAAAATGTTTGATCGATTAATGAAGAGTGTGAAATATTAATCAGCCATGTATGAACAACCATGATTCCATGAAAATAATGGAAGCTATGTTTTTGAAAAAAAAAATTCCATTTTAATCTGTTGGTTAAATTAAATCAGATAGCTCTAATATTAAATCTTCATTTTGTACGCATAATTACGAGAGCTCTAATATTAAATCTTCATTTTGTACGCATAATTACGAGATATCTAATATTAAATCTTCATTTTGTACGCATAATTACGAGATATAAGGTGTTAAATCTTCATTTTGTACGCATAATTACGAGATATAAGGTGCAAAATCTTCATTTTGTACGCATAATTACGAGATATAAGGTGCATTATTTTTTATTTAGACGCATAATTACGAGATATAAGGTGCATTATTTTTTATTTAGAAGTATTTATATTTGTTAATTGTTTCAATTATGGTTGTTGGTGAAAAATTCTAAACATTTTTTATTTTATGACCATTATATATATCAATTTGACGATAATACCATTAGATTTAACACATATTTAACAGAAATTTTAATAGAGGACTATTTGTGGTAAAAAATAAAAGTCAGAGGACCATTTGTGGTCGAATTGAAAGTCAAGGATTAAAAGGAGTACTACCTCAATAGTCAAATGACCATTTGTGATATTAACTCATTTATTAATTATTTAATAGAATAGTCCAGAAATTAATGGGGACATTCATAGAAAAAAGTTGATCTAATCTAGTTATGATGAATTGCGACTTGCGACCTTATCTTGAAGAAGGTAAGGTAGTTCAAAAATTGACAAAATTTTCAAGTGCACGCCACCTGTTTGCTATTTTTGTCTGTGTATCAAAAAGCATTAGTTGCGTGCCTTGACTGCCCAAAATCCAATAGTTGTATTCCATGTAATTTTTAATTTTACTTCTTTATTTACTTTTAGTTCATGATGATATGACAAATGATCGAATATTTTATTATGTAGATCGTTGAAAAAAAGTGTCTAAATTAAATATTATAGAGAAAAAGAAAAAACTGAGAGTAAAAATAAGAGTTCATATAGTGTTTTGGGGCAATTAATTCAAGCTTACTATTGCAGATTTGATGGGCGGGCCTTCCTGGAGAAATTCAAAGGGAAAAGCATAATGTTTGTGGGCGATTCGTTGAGCCGAAACCAATGGCAGTCACTCACCTGCCTTCTCTACACTTCAACGCCTGCCACCAATTACAATCAAACCAGGGTTGGTGACGTCTCCATTTTCACCTTCACGGTAACCTCAATCCCCTTCAATGTCAATTTAAACCCATTTATTGCCATTCAACTCGGTGTGACAATAAGCCATCTTCGAATCGTGACAATTTAGCTGTAGTTAATGGTCTGGCCTCATCAAAGTGGTCCTCCACCTATATTTGGAACCTTTTCTAGATTGGATCAAGTTCACTTGTATGGTAGAATCTTAACTGATAGGAAATGGGAATGGGAATGGAAATGATACATAAGTTAGCTTAGTTGGTAAATTGAATGAACACAGGCAGTTCAGTTAGTTTCTGTGTGGTAGATTGTAGGTAAAGACACAGGATCTCGAGCCCTAATAGTTGCAATGTGAGAATTACACCAATTGAGATAGGCAGACACCACCCTTTTACCATCCTTCTCCCAAAAAAGTTGAATCCTCAACTCCAAGGGTCCCCACACCCCGGCCCGACAAAGTTTCTGAGATGATATAAATCATGGTAACTCAATTGAACACAGAGGCTAAATCTTTGTTTACTGTGCACAAGGATTCACTGCCGCTGGTGAGTCTCGGTCCCTGGTCNCTTCATTTTGTACGCATAATTACGAGATATAAGGTGCATTATTTTTTATTTAGAAGTATTTATATTTGTTAATTGTTTCAATTATGGTTGTTGGTGAAAAATTCTAAACATTTTTTATTTTATGACCATTATATATATCAATTTGACGATAATACCATTAGATTTAACACATATTTAACAGAAATTTTAATAGAGGACTATTTGTGGTAAAAAATAAAAGTCAGAGGACCATTTGTGGTCGAATTGAAAGTCAAGGATTAAAAGGAGTACTACCTCAATAGTCAAATGACCATTTGTGATATTAACTCATTTATTAATTATTTAATAGAATAGTCCAGAAATTAATGGGGACATTCATAGAAAAAAGTTGATCTAATCTAGTTATGATGAATTGCGACTTGCGACCTTATCTTGAAGAAGGTAAGGTAGTTCAAAAATTGACAAAATTTTCAAGTGCACGCCACCTGTTTGCTATTTTTGTCTGTGTATCAAAAAGCATTAGTTGCGTGCCTTGACTGCCCAAAATCCAATAGTTGTATTCCATGTAATTTTTAATTTTACTTCTTTATTTACTTTTAGTTCATGATGATATGACAAATGATCGAATATTTTATTATGTAGATCGTTGAAAAAAAGTGTCTAAATTAAATATTATAGAGAAAAAGAAAAAACTGAGAGTAAAAATAAGAGTTCATATAGTGTTTTGGGGCAATTAATTCAAGCTTACTATTGCAGATTTGATGGGCGGGCCTTCCTGGAGAAATTCAAAGGGAAAAGCATAATGTTTGTGGGCGATTCGTTGAGCCGAAACCAATGGCAGTCACTCACCTGCCTTCTCTACACTTCAACGCCTGCCACCAATTACAATCAAACCAGGGTTGGTGACGTCTCCATTTTCACCTTCACGGTAACCTCAATCCCCTTCAATGTCAATTTAAACCCATTTATTGCCATTCAACTCGGTGTGACAATAAGCCATCTTCGAATCGTGACAATTTAGCTGTAGTTAATGGTCTGGCCTCATCAAAGTGGTCCTCCACCTATATTTGGAACCTTTTCTAGATTGGATCAAGTTCACTTGTATGGTAGAATCTTAACTGATAGGAAATGGGAATGGGAATGGAAATGATACATAAGTTAGCTTAGTTGGTAAATTGAATGAACACAGGCAGTTCAGTTAGTTTCTGTGTGGTAGATTGTAGGTAAAGACACAGGATCTCGAGCCCTAATAGTTGCAATGTGAGAATTACACCAATTGAGATAGGCAGACACCACCCTTTTACCATCCTTCTCCCAAAAAAGTTGAATCCTCAACTCCAAGGGTCCCCACACCCCGGCCCGACAAAGTTTCTGAGATGATATAAATCATGGTAACTCAATTGAACACAGAGGCTAAATCTTTGTTTACTGTGCACAAGGATTCACTGCCGCTGGTGAGTCTCGGTCCCTGGTCTCTTCTTCCAAACTTCACCCCTGTGACCAGTTGAGCTGCCCATGGGGGCATGATTTTACTATCCTGTCGGGCCGGAGTGTGGGGTCCTTGAGGGCGAGGGAATTTCGCCTTTTGTGAGCAAGGGAATAGGAAAGAAATGTTGATCAACATTTAAGATTTTTGGGTTGAACTATGAAAGTTTCTACTAACTACTAAGGCATGTGCAAATGCATTAGCTCTGCTCAACATAGCATGAACTCATTTTCTGGTCCAATTATAAGTAATGAATGCATAACCTCAAATCTTTAAGTATAGAGGCAAGACAGTTCCAACGTTAGACTTTACTATGGCAGAAGTGTCTTAAATGTTGGTCCTTAATGCTTTGCAGGACTATGATGTCAAAGTAATGCTGGACCGCACTGTGTATTTGGTGGATGTTGTTAGGGAAGAGAAGGGGAGAATCTTAAAACTAGACTCCATTGAAGGAGGGAAGCTATGGAATGGAATAGATATGCTAATCTTCAACACATGGCATTGGTGGAACCGCAGAGGAGTCACCCAACCGTTAGTCCAAAAACCATTTTCCGGCTCCAAAACATACATTTTTGAGTATATTTCAGATTCTTAGTTAGGATATTTTGCTGTTCTGCAGATGGGATTACATCAAAATCGGAGACCAATACTATAAAGACATGGATCGAGTGGCTGCTTTCGAGAGGGCACTGCTTACATGGGCTAGTTGGGTGGAGGCCAACATTGACCCTTCCAAAACAATGGTTTTCTTCCAAGGCATTTCCCCATCACACTACAAGTAAGCCATTTGAATCAAATGATGTGTTCTGTATTTCCGTTTTAACTAAAAGTTTAAACTGATGGTGAAACTTTTCATTTATAAGCATTGATGGTTAACTAAAAGTTTAAACTGATGGTGAAACTTTTCATTTATAAGCATTGATGGATAACATTAGTGTATTGTTTCTGTGGGCAGTGGCACAGATTGGAATGAACCGGGGGTTAAAAATTGCTTAGGGCAGAAGCTGCCATTGAGCGGCTCAACATATCCCGGAGGTTTGCCTCCTGCATTGACAGTGCTGAAGAGAGTACTGAGAACAATAGAGAAGCCTGTTACATTGCTTGATGTCACAAACCTGTCGTTGTTGCGAAAAGACGGGCACCCTTCGATGTATGGGCTCGGGGGAAGAACAGGAATGGATTGCAGCCATTGGTGTCTAGCTGGAGTTCCTGATACTTGGAATGAAATACTCTACAACATTATTCTTTAATGAGTTTATACTGAGAAGTACTGAGAACTACTATATTAATTCTTACATTTTCTTGATTTTACTTTGTAATATTACTAGAACAGATGAATTGGTCAGCCCCTAATGGCAACATTGATAAATTGTATTTCAGATTCTGGGCAAATGGTTACAGAGTTTAACCTGGAAAATTAAACAAGATTTAAATTTCTCAGTTTTTCTTTCTTTGGTAATAATGTGAAATCAGAAAAAAAGTCATCATATTGAAGAGAAAAAGCTTTCTACACACTGAAACAGTGAATAGGATGAAGGGATATCTTTCCTTGAAAGGATGAAAATGGGAAATAGCAATCATGGACAAGCAATGATAAGAAATTGCTTCTACACAAAGATGATATATACTGCAGTATATATATATATTCCCTTCAGACAGGTTGTTTCAGAATAGTACCAAGTAAATTTTTGTTTTTACAAAGATGGAAGTTTGGAACAAGCCCTGCAGCTCACTAGTTTACATTTTTGTTCTGTTTATGTTGTCTTTTCGCCCGTCCTCCAGTGACATAGCAGTCCTACAGCATCATCTTGAATCACAGCACGCGATTAGCAGCTGTAATCTGTTCCAAGGAAGTTGGATCTACGACGAATCATACCCGATATACAACTCATCGGTTTGTTCATTTATCGATAAAGAATTCGATTGCCAGGGAAATGGGAGGCCTGATAAGCTGTATCTCAAGTACAGATGGAAGCCTTCTGCATGTGAAATGCCCAAGTATGTATATATACTAATTTTCTTGAATTAATGTGTAATAACATATGAAGAACATTGAACCTTTGTTGGATTTTTGTAGATTTGATGGTAGGGATCTTCTGAGGAGGCTAAAAGGGAAGAAGCTAATGTTTGTTGGGGATTCGTTAAGCCTCAACCAGTGGCAGTCCTTAACATGCATGTTGCATGCAGCACTGCCCCAATCAAACTTGGCAATCCAAAGAAAAGGGGCCTTCCCCACATTTAATTTCCCAGTAAGCCTCTTTAATTTCAGTCATTTTGACTTACAAGTTACTCCGTCCCATTTTGTTTGTCTGATTCGGTTAACAAGGCTTGACACTAAAGAAAATAAGTAATGAAGAAAAGCTAGTTTGACCAATGAATAATAAACAAGATAGGTAAAATGAGGCAGAGAGAGTATAATATTGTATAGATATGAAATAGAGAACTACCCAAATACTGATACCCCTATGCCCAAGTTTGTTGGTGAGTACGGGTTTTTATGAAAATGTTACTTGCACCCAATTTTATATTATTTGATGTGATTTGTGATACGTGTCATTGTCCTTCATATTCAATTATTTATTGATTATACGCGAACTAGTTGATCTGTTACATACAAGTTAAACAAATAGGTCATATCAAATTTATATATATATATATACAAAAAAATCAAGGGTGCAAATATGATTGCTCCTTAGTCCTAAGCACAAGGTTTCAAATTATTTTGTGTAAGCTGAAAGAAGCTAGGCATTTGCAGAAATTGTTGATTAAGAGTACACTAATTAATTTGGAATGGGTTGCGTGCAGGAGTTTAATGTTTCTGTGATGTTATGTCGGAATCCATTTCTGGTCGATTTGGTGACAGAGAAGATAGGAAGAGTGCTAAAGCTTGATTCAATCCAAAATGGCAACTCCTGGAAAGGGTATGACATGCTCATCTTCAATACATGGCATTGGTGGCTTCATAAGGGAAGCAGCCAACCGTAAGTATATATTATTGTATCCCATCAGATGAGGAATTGAATATGATTATGCATGAAGCATTTATGTGTTTTGCACTTTAAATTGGCAGATGGGATTACATCCAGAAAGGTGATCAAGTGTACAAAGACATGGATCGTATGGTTGCGTTTGAAGAGGGACTGAAAACATGGTCGAAGTGGGTAGATTCCAACGTTGATCCTTCCAAGACCAAAGTGTTTTTCCAAGGCATCTCTCCAACTCATTATAGGTAAACTGGGTTTTCTTTTACCAATTATTATATTTTGAACCCTAAGACCTAGTTCACAAAGTTTGTAAGGTTTTTTGTCAATTGGGAAAGATGGCCGAGCAAAAGGGACGGAAAAAATCTAGAGAAATTTGAAATAAAAAAAAAAAAAGAAACAAGAAACATTAAACGCGTCAATTTTTATCCTGCAAATATCTCTCACTTTTTAAATGAGTCCGACTTTCACATCATAAAATTTACAAATTCTCCACTATTTATTTTAATTCATGCAAATCTCTCTCACTTTTAAAAATGGGTCTCACATGATATTATATTATATAAATATAATAATAAAATAATACTAAAAGAAATTTAAAAAAAAAAAATCAAAAGGTGTGTTGTGATAGTCCTTTTTAGCCACTTTTGCAGCTTTGTCATAAAAATTTGTGTTCTTCCTCTCATTTAGTCAATTCTCTCTCCATTTGCTAATTTAGCCAATTCTCTCTCCTCTTACAATACACTTAAAAATGTCCTAAACGTACAAATCATTTCCAAATGCAACATACTTCACTCATACGCATTTCCCGAACCCTATTTTTATGCAAATTCAAAATATGTCTAATTTTTTTGGCCGACACACTCCATTTGTGCCCATATATTTCAATCAAAAACCCGATAAAATTTTAAGTCCCCATTTCCTATATCAATCATGGTAAACTAGTGTTTTACCTTTGGTTGTAGAGGTGAGGAATGGAATGCAAGTAAGGGAATGAGTTGCAAAGGAGAAACCCAACCCATAGCAGGGTCAACCTATCCTGGAGGACCACATCCTGCAACAGCAGTGGTGAAGCAAGTGTTGAGTAACATGTCAAAACCAGTAACATTATTAGATATAACCACACTTTCTCAGCTAAGAAAAGATAGCCATCCATCTGTATATGGTGATGATGCCACTGGAAGTGATTGTAGCCATTGGTGCCTTGCTGGTGTGCCTGATACCTGGAATCACCTCTTGTATGCAATTCTGGTCTCTCAAGGAAAATCAAAGCCAATGTAATTATATATATATATATATATATTTTAAAGAGACAAAAATGTTGGTATTTTTGCCTCTACTAAACTTGTAAATAATGAAATGTTATCCATATAATTATTTATGAAATATTATATTTCCACCAAGTAATAAAAGGATGAAATTGTATTTTTTTTTTATTGTCGGTTGTCCAGCTAATATAAATTTATAGAATCAAAATCGAACTCGTGATTAGAATATCACGAACGTCTTTTGCCACTGCATAATATATACTCTGTATATGTGTAGTAAGGCAATCGATTTGATACTTTGTACATATTGTATGTATTTATATATAACGTTTCGTTTTCAATAGTTCTTTTACTCTTTGATTTGATTTTTTTTTTCTTTTAGATTTTTAACATTTTGAGTTTATTAATTGAATTTTTATGTTAGGACTTATTAATTGGATCTCAATAACGGATTACTAATTTAGTGGGAATCTTCTGACTATTAATTTTGTTCTAAATTTGGTCCTCTAGTTTAATATTAATTTAATAAACATTAAATTAAGGGTAATAATATAAAAGTTTTAGTTCTTCACATTCCACTAATAATGAACTCAATGTATTAAATTTATGAACTCAATTTATCATTATTAACAACAAGCCAATTTTTACATTATTATTCTTAAATCTAATGTTTATTAAACGAATATTTAACTGAATGATCAAATTTGGAACAAAATCAATAATTAATGGATTATGTATAGTTAACTTGAAAGTTAATAATGAAATTAAAATTGGTAAAGATCAATACTCAAGATATCATTTATAGTTCAATTGAAATTCGAATGATAAAAATTGATAAGAAAAAAACTGGCGTGCATAACTTTGATAGCGGTGGAAGCATAAATGAACAATCCCATTAAATAGATATTTACTCCTTATCTTAAATAGAGATTTGCGACCTCAACTAGTCAACCAGCATGTGCCGATTGCCAGATCAAAAGCATATTCCACAAGGAAAATTAAATTATCAACCCAAATAAATACAAAAAGTAATGCTAATTGTATCAAATCTGTGTCAGCAACTTAGTAATCTGTAATAATATTTATCAAATTAGAATAATCTTCAGTATAATTCCTTACAAGATTGTATTACTAGACTTTGGGTGTCTGTACTTCGCATCGGTTTGCCGTAACGTGCCAAGTAGGTCGCGAATTAAACAAAGAACTTTACAACATAGAAGTTAAGCACTCTTCTCAAAGTGTATAGATATTGAGCTCTCTTAGTCTGTTAACTTAATCGTCATAAAATTAAAAGGTTGAGTCTTGATAGAGTAAGTTATTTATGAATGATTTAAATTAATTTATTTTTTTTGTGATTCTTTATTAGCTAAGGTTACAAGACCACTATTAAATAGTACGGAGTAACGGTTAATTTCCTCATCGGTTATAATGACAGGAAAAAAAAAAAAAAAAAAAAAAAAAAAAAAAAAAAAAAAAAAAAAAAAAAAAAAAAAAAAAAAAAAAAAAAAAAAA
>NC_044917.1:6303568-6333778 GCF_003576645.1 Ipomoea triloba | reverse complement strand
AAAAAAAAAAAAAAAAAAAAAAAAAGAAAAAAAAAAAAAAAAAAAAAAAAAAAAAAAAAAAAAAAAAAAAAAAAAAAAGTGTATGGACATTGCAACTACTCACTTATCATGAGTTATTACAGATTCATATATATGTTGGCGGCACCTTCTAATCTTGTTTTACAAGACAAATATTGGTGGCATCATTTCCCAAATCTGCAGCATTAAAAGCTATAAAAAGTCTTTTTCTTTGCACGTTTTCCCCCATTATCATATCATCCTTTACTGAGCTTTTCTCTCTTTCGTTAGAGCTGAGAATGGGTTTTTGGAGTCATCATTTAAGGCTCCTTCTCCTCAATGTTCTCCTACTATTCCCATCACTGTATTTGGTAAATGCAGCAGGCCCGAAAGAGCAGAGAAGTGAATCATCAGAAAGCTGCGATTTTTTTGAAGGGAGCTGGGTTGAAGATGATTCATACCCACTTTATGAAGACTGCCCATTTATCGACGCAGGGTTGAATTGCCAGAAGAATGGCAGACCCGATAAGCTTTACCTCAAGTATAGATGGCAGCCTACTCACTGTGACCTTCACAGGTATATATATATATATATGCTTACAGATTTATGCTAGCTTAGCTTAGCTTAGTTTTTGGGAAAATTTCTTTTAATTTGTTGTGTCGGCCGATGTTAGTCCAGACAACATTGAACTACATGGTAGAGCAGAGGAGGACAATTATCTTGATTTTCTTGATGAGCTTCAATCCATTTTCATGGGTTTGCCCAAATTTCTGTGTGGTTTTGGAACTTGATAGAATATACCCATAAATTAAACCGGATTATTATATATTTTTTGGATGACGAAAAACTCGAAGCCAGGTCTGAACAGGGCAGACCCTGCGTTGTGACTCGAGTTGACAAGTTGATCAGTTCAAACCAAGAAGGTCAGGAGACTATTCCTATTTGAGTCGAACTCAAAAGTGACCAACTTGGTTGGGATGTCCAGATTATTATATCTTTTTATCAAATTTGTTAGTGAGAAGTGAGGAGTGAACTGTTCTTGTTTAGTGGGTGGAGTGGGTTAGACTTTTTTGCACCTGCTAATGGGAAGTGGAACAGGTGAAATCCTAGCTAGTTTCCATTCAAGATTCATGAATTGTGACAGGTGAGGGCACCAACCTCACTACCTTGTATGTAAACCTCATTATCTTGTGCTTATATAATGATTGTTAAGAGAGTGAAGGTCAACCTTTCACATTGGATAGCTACCATTGTATAATGATGGACACTGAAATACAGGATAGATCATATCCCACAACGTATCTGCTTGTCATCATGTTATCTAAGAATCTTATGTAGGATGTGAGTGTTGTCCCACCACTGATTAAGAATCTCTAGTAATTTTTTTTTTTTATGTAAACTATGTTGGGATGTGGTGATGGGAAGTACAGTAATTGAAGTAAATATTATCCTTCCATAGTTAACATATATTCCTAATTTGTTTCGGCTTACTTGAATGCACATATGAATTAGATCTAACGTAGGTTCAGCTGATCGAACTGATTATAAATGCAGTTTGATGACTACTTGTGGTGTAGGTTTAATGGGGAAGCTTTCCTGCAAATGTTTAGAGGGAAAAAGATTATGTTTGTCGGAGACTCGCTGAGCAATAACCAGTGGCAGTCATTGGCGTGCATGCTTTATGCTGCAAATTCGAATTGCACCTTAGTCAGAAAGGGAAATCGTTCCATTCTTTCATTCCCTGTAAGAAATTTGCTTTCTTTTCAAATTTAACTTTCACGAATATGTGCTTAAACTCTCCTAATCCTGCAGTGTATTAACTGTAGTTTAGTCGGTTAATGTGCTGGATATCTATACTGATGACTTGCTTCTTTGAAAGGACTATGAGCTGGATGTTACGTTCTTGAAAAATGGATTCCTGGTGGACCTAATCCATGAGGAATCGGGGCGAGTTCTTAAGCTAGATTCGATCAGTAGGAGCAAGCAGTGGGAAGATGTTGATGTGTTGATCTTCAATAGCTATCATTGGTGGATTCATACTGGAAATTTGCAGACGTAAATTTCATCTTAGCATTTTACTTGATAAAAACCGTGATTAGATGTGCTGTCATTTTTTTTTTTTGAATGTGTATGATTGTTTCAGATGGGATTACTTTCAAGTTGGGGAAAATCTCTACAAGGATATGGATCATATGGATGCCTACAAGATAGCTTTGACAACTTGGTCTAATTGGGTAGACTCCAACATTGATCCCAACAAAACTAAAGTGTTCTTTCAAGGAATTTCTGCTGTTCATTATCAGTAAGCTCTTATACTACTGCCTGCTGCTATACATGAACCAATGGCTTCAGAAAACAAACCTAAAGCTCAAGAATTAACCATGATTCACTCATATTTGGGTGACGAGGGAAACCCACAGCCACTATCCGAGAGTCTGCACTAGATAAATCCCGTCTTGTGACCCTAATCAGCAAAGGACCACAAGGAAATAAATCAGCCTAGGTTTCTCTTAACTGACCACTGGCTCAAACCAAGAAAGCCAATAAGCCACTTCGACTGAGAGTCGAACTTGGAACCTTGTGGTTAACTGCAGAATACGTGGCATGCTTCGAGTGCTAACTTATGAATCACTTTCCTGACCAAATATTTCATTTGGTGTTTTTCAGTGGTAATGAATGGAACGAGCCAGCAGTACAAGACTGCAGGCATCAAACCGAGCCAATAGAGGGATCGAGTTTCCCAGGCGAGAGATACCCGGGAGAAGCGGTGGTGAAGGACGTGTTGGGAAACATGACAAGCAGCGTATACTTGCTCGATATCGCATTGCTCACTCAACTGAGAAAAGATGGACATCCATCGACATACGCTGGAGGAGCGTTAGACTGCAGTCACTGGTGTGTAGCTGGAGTTCCAGATTCTTGGAACCAAATACTGTACTCAATTTTGATTGAGAACTAGTTTTTGCTTGCATAAGATGGCTGGCATCAAATGGTTGCCAGGGGCCAGGGTAAACCAGTTTTTAACCATCCAGATAATAGAAATAAACAACCAGGCTACATTAAAGATTATGAGTCTTTTGACCCATGTTAGTTACATAGATTATCTAGTGCAAGTTTGCAACTGCATACATATATATATGCTACTCTGTTATTTGCATATGTCCTCATAATTCAATCTTTTCAGTTAACATCTGGATTAAATGCTGTGTGGATTTAGTGATTTACCTCGTTTACTCTGTTATTATATAACCTCATTTTAGCTGTAATTCAATTTGATCTTGTTACCTATACACTACTACATAATAATCTTAGGTTGAAATGTATTAATTTTAGTATCAATCATATATACTCTTGTCACACAACTAGAACTGTCGATGTGGACTAGAAATTTAGTTTTTGTCAAATGGCCCATGGGCCAAATTTCTTTAGCTCGACCCCACCCTATGTGGGTTGGCACTTGGCAGGCATTGCAGGCTAGCTAATTTATATATAATAATGTATAACATGATTCAAAAAGTATGAATGTTTTAAAATTATAAGAATGTAAAAATGAATTATAACATTATCTTAAAAAAAAATTGTTAATATTAGTTAGCATGCGGGTCCCACTTCTATGTAGACCAAAATTTTTAACCTTAACAGGTGGATCTCAACCTACTTCGACACCCTTACATACGACTAATATGGATAAATCTAACACATCATAAAATATAGAATGAAATAGTAAAATATGCGTGTACAATTCTTTTATACCTTTCAATGAACGGTAGAGGTTGCGAGCCAGCCCAATGCGTGTGTTAGTTAGATGATTTATACAATTATACTCCGTACCACCATATGTCCTCTGGATTCATTGGAACGACTACATTGTCACGTGGGTCAGATCATATTTTGGTTTATAAAAAAGTGCGCATCTATTATTCGATAGTATATTATACATAAAGTTTATTGAATTATAAAAAAAAAATTTAATTTAAGTTATTCATAACTGGCACAAGGTAAACCAACATATGTTACTCAGAGCTAACTGATTCAAACCGAAATTAAGATAAACTCTCACGAGGTCACATTTATAACCTTATGATTAAATTAACTGTGTTGCTAATTTAGTTAGGATTGTCCAAAATCTAAATTATATTTGACCGGCTTAAAATTAGACAAGGCTTCAAATTTTATGTGCGAAGCATAAGATTATTAAAATTTTAAAATAAAAATATCAGTCTTTGGTCAATTTTTCTTTAAGTTTTCGAAATTGCATTTGGCAATCTTCTTTGAACCTAACTGAACTCCCTTAGATCCTCAAAAAAAAAAAAAAAAAAAAAAACTGAACTCCCTTATATTTTTATTCCTTTTTTGTTTGTGATGAGGAAAAATCATCAATTTTTTTTTTTTGCATACTATTGACTCTACTAAAATAA
The DNA here is from genome assembly GCF_003576645.1 of Ipomoea triloba. Lineage (NCBI taxonomy): Eukaryota > Viridiplantae > Streptophyta > Magnoliopsida > Solanales > Convolvulaceae > Ipomoea > Ipomoea triloba. Next base: position 6,329,362 of record NC_044917.1, on the reverse strand, counting down.
CCCAATAGGGTAACTCAAGTGACAAGTGAGCTCTCCCGGGTGCTTCCTAGAATAAACGCTGGGGAACTTGAACCGTTAAACGGACGAAGAAAAACCCGGCGAATTTACCAAACAAAAACAATTGACTCTATTACAATATAATTACCTATTGATGAAACACAAATAATCAATATTCCTATTGTGACTCGAACCTGTAACTTCTCATTTATATAAAGGTGTTATTGAGGTAAAAGCTACTTGGCAGCAATTATTACTTAATAGTATATACTATATAAATTTTGTTTTGTATAATATCTCATAAATTACACAGAAAAAATAAATCACACTAAGAAGATATTATATGTTGAACTCAACTAAAAGAGTAGCGTTAATAAGAATACCCATTATAGGCACGAGTCGTCCCATATTTGAACATGATTATTAATTGCACCCACAGGGATACGATATTTCATAACATCCGTCCTCGGCCCAACTTCTTATTCAACCAAAGCTTTGATGGTTCGGCTGTATGTAGGCGATTGGAACCTAATATATCGAGATATTCCGATGATATGATGGATTGGTGTTGGGGATGTAAGCAAGTTGGGGGAGATACTACTAAAAAGGAAGTTTAGACCAATCTTGAAAACTTCTATTGCACCTTATTAAGGCTGTTTAGGAGATGTGAATTAACTGTGAAATATGTCCAAATGTATAAAAGATATAGGCCCTGTTTGGTAAATGGCTGTTGGCTGATTGGTTTGGCTGTTTGGGTTAGAATGTATGATTTGTTAATAATATTAGCTGATTGTAAAAAGTTGTTTGATAGATTAGCTGTTAGCTGATAGCTATTTGATATAATTTTTTTCCTCAAAAAGCTAATTGAAAATGTTGCTTTGAGTAGCCTTTTGAATTTTAGTATTTTAGAGTTACAAAAAACTTATTAACCAAACAACTAATAGTGATCAAATAAGTCAAAATTGGCTGATAGGCTGATTGTTTACTAAACAGTGCCATAAAATTTAGGTGAGTAGAGCTAGAGATGTCAATCGAATCAATCTATTTTTTTTTATTACCCGATTTATGGTGGACCTGTTTCTAATCAAATCATCGTCATCCATTTACCACGGTAAACATTCAACACTAGTCCACAATTTATCTTCTCATAATTTTGTTGGGCGAGGAAATTAGGTGAAAAGAGTTTGAAAAGTAGAATGAGCAATAGGCAATTGTGGAGTTGTCGGTCATGCAAATTAAAAGACTACCGACTACGTAAGAACTACTACTTCAACAGTTCAACTAACGTAGCTTCTACCAAACTTGAATTGGCAACTAGATTCATTATTAATTTCATGAAACTCTTTTTAGTTTTGGTAGTCTACAATAATATCATATATTTAACGACTACATAATAATTAAGAATATTGATTAATCTATGATGTCATTTGTTTATATACGTGATAGTAACATTGATTAACATTTGATGTTTTTGTTGTTTAACATTAATAGTCATACACTAAACAAATACATAATATGAATATTGAATTAATTTATGATATTTTCGTTTATATAAATGATAGGAATATTGAATAATTTATAACATTTTTGTTTATTTCAACTAATCTAACTAGTTTGTAGTTCTGTACCAAAATAGCAGTGCAATGATCTATTACGAAATTGATAGATTAAGCACACTTAACCACAAAATTTTTTATTATCTGGTTGTCATATATATATTCTACTTAAAATCAATTGATGATAAGTAGGTGGACATCAACCATTTAATCACATTCTTTCATGGTAAATCATAGCACCACATCTCGAATCAAGTACGGAATGAACTCGGCCAATCTGGCCGATGCTCAACAAATATAATTTCACCAACTCTTTTTAATTTTTGTCTGACATAGTAGCATACATTCATAAAATTAAATGCGTAGTAGGAATAATATCGATTAATTTATGAAATTTTCGATAATATATATGCGTGACAACCTAATAGAAATATTGAAAATTTTATGATATGTTTGTTTATTTCATGTCAGTGTATGAGTATGTGCATTGAACATATTTTTGTTATGAAAAAGACGAATTCATTGTGGTTAGGCAAATTAGAGAGGTCACGTACAGCCAGAAGCAGGAATGGTTCATATTCACTAGTTTTAATTGTATGTCCTTTTCTGCAAAATTCTTCAATTATATTTTTTCTACTTTTTTTTAATTTTGGTATAAGGTGGTTGAATTCAATGTGTTATGTGCATGATTCTTCCCTTGCTTGCACGTATGCCACCGCCAATATTTGTCAGAAATTTGGTATGCCCATTCCTTTGTTTGGTGCTTCATTTTTTTTTAAATAACTATAAGTTTATCGGTTTCTCGGCTGTGTTGGAGTATATCTTCGATTATATGAACTCGCTTCCTAACTTACTCATCTAACTTTGAGATTTCACACTAAATAGTACATTTTTACACATGAGAAATTCAACCTAAACTCAAATCATCGATGTTCGTAATACACGAATCGAACCTTCTACTTAGCTCAAAGAAAATCGTTAGCAAAACTTTTTATCAATTATGATGTCCGTGTCGTGCCAATGCCTTTAGAACTCTTTTCTCTTTTTTTCTTTTTTAACAAATTTGAGAACACGTAATTGAAATTTTTTTTTAAATCAAGAGTTCATATACTACCGTGGATCATGATTCACATTATAAAGTGAACCACTAATACACAAATAACTTATTTTTAGTATTCTGAATGTTCTTTTTTAGGGTATTACAAATTTATTTTTTGAAAGTTTATTTTTTAGTGTATTTCATATACGTTTTTAGTATACTACATAAAAATAAATTTTTAATATAATATTTATTAGTAATCTATATTGTAATAATATAATTTGCCCATATTATATGAACAGTATAATTTGCCCAATACTATGAACCTGATTAGTAGCAGACATAAAAAGAAATAGATTTGAAGGGCCCATTGGGTAGGGGCGGAAGATTACGTTGTGGCTGGTGAAGTGGTGAACAAAGTTGACCAGTAAAGTGCGTCTCTCCTTCCACGTTTTTGCTTCAATCCGTTAATATAAATATATATATTATTTGCAAATATATATATTATGATTATTATCACTAATCAGTCTAATCTACTCTCAAAAAGCAGAAAGCTACGTACTAACAACTTGCTTAATGGTGGTTTATGATTTCTCTATATTCTAATTCCGCATGCCCATTCCTATCAACTATCAAGTGGATATTACATTAGGATAATTGCGATTTTGATTTTTAAGTAAGATAATAGTAGATTTAAGTTTTATAATTATATATATGTTATCACATTGAATCTCTAAGTTCTCAGTACCATAACATTTTCATTGTTTCTGTTAACGGCTTGGTTAAAATTTTATTTTCTAAAAAATTAATAATAAAATTTTTACCTTTTATATTTATTTTTTCCACCCAACTCATTACTCACATTCTAATTTCACGACTTAGTAATTAAATATGCAAAACTATAGACCATTTTTAAAATTAAAAAAAAATGTCATAATGACCCCATTATGGTCATTATAATATAATGAATAATGAATAATGTAATTGGGTCCTTAATTGAAAAAACCATTAACTTATTAAATAGTTAATATTAAAACCTAATTGTATATTATTTTACTAGTTAGCAGATTTTTTTTTCAATTAGAAGATTCAATTGTATTATTCTTCATACTCAATGAGTAATTTGACACTTTTTTCACTTAAAAATGAAGAGTAATGAAACTCATAACATAATGACTGAATCTAATACTACCTTAATTAAATTCAACAATTATGGGAACAATCTCAATCAAATTAGTCAAACAGCTGGCTTGATAATCAAAAGTTTTCAAATTCGATTCCCAATAGGAACTATTGTGTGTTAGTCTTCTTCGTTAGAGACAGAAACAACCTAAACTAGTTTATTTCTTTATAATATTTTGTCGGCTAAAGTCACAAAGGAGGTAGTGACTACGAGTTTCAAATATTATTTCTAGTGTAGTGATTGATCGATTGCAATCTTTTTCATTTAAAAAAAAAAAAAAAAACTCAAAGACCAAAGATGCAATTTTTCATATTATTACATTTGGTCATGAGTCTTATCAGCATATTCTCTCAATTTTTCATCCAAGAAGAGACAAATTAAAATAGTAAATGTGAACAGGATAATAATTAAATATGGATAGTGATTTTATTTTTGAATAAAATTGAATAACAAATTATAAATTGGTGGAAATCTAAAATGGTTACCTATTACCTAATCTTCAATTCAAATTAATAATGATGTGATCTTATGGACGCGGAGACGTACGTACTCATAATTAATATATTGCCAATAATGTTTATTACTATTAAAATCTCTGGTTTGGGAAACTATAAACCAAGAGCGGCTTCCAACAAGTGACTGACCGACCGATCATAATATAAATTAACATATATAAATTAATATAAAAGGGGTCAAAGGAGGGAGTATATGTGTAAGATCTCAAATCCACACGAGTCTCAAGCAAATAGTATAGTTGTCCGTGGGTGGTGGGGCTCTTTGTTTCTTTGTTCCTTTTGCTCCTGTTCCCTTTTACATTTTTTTTAAAATATATTAAGTTTATTAGTTTAGGATCAGATTAATTCTAAGGCTTTAAAATTTTTGTTCAAAGAGTTATTAGAGAAGATAAATTGTGAGTGATTTTATTTCGTCATTAGTTACTCGATCAGTTCTTAGGTTCCTACTCTTTACTTGTATAATTTGGACGCAAAGAGACCTTATGATTCGTAAATGATGGAGACCCCGAGCAGGGTATCCAGCCTAGAGAGCCCTTGGTATCTAGAGCTTACTGACCGACTACTGCTTTTCAGTAGATGGGTTGCGTACGAATGCCCGAGCAGCCCTCTTGAGGTAGGTAGTCTAGTTGCGATGCTCGGCTGAGTGCGGTACTCAGAGGCGGCAAATTGAGAATTCTTGACAGATTTAGTGGGATTCTTTCCTAATTCATATGGCACAGTATTTATGGTGGTTTGGATAGTTTCCTTCTAAGGTCACATGTAGAAAGTTCAGAGTTTAATACAATTGTAATTACTTTGTCCTAACTTGTCATCCTAAAACCAACAGTAAAATCTCTCAGTAATCCTAAATTTTTAGTGAGATTAATTTTCACACACAAAATTGTTAGTGATCGAACTGCGGATTGTTTACATTTCTTTTATGTTATCTATTTTGGCTTCTTTCTCTTCCCTCCTTCTCCGCTATTTCGCACGCCCTGGATCCACCCACCACCCTCACTTCTCACTCCACCGCCACCTCTCTCTTTTAAACCACCCCCACCTCTCCACTTAGTACCTATCAATCACTAACTCTCTGTTCTCATTCCTGGGTTTGGCTTTCTGTCATGGCGTTTGGTTGCTTAGGGCTAAAGTCTTGGAAGAGGAAACCAGTTAAGAACACGAAAGAATCAGCAGGGCCGAGGAGGCTAACGAGGAAAGAAATCCAAAAACTCACAATGGATTTCTCCCGGTCCCGAGTAATGGCGTTTGGAGGGTTCAGCACAGTGTATCTGGGCAAATTCCCAGATTCTAGCCTGGGAGCGATCAAAATCATTGACACAAGCACCAAGCGGCTACACAATATGTATAAACAAGAACTCGAAATCCTGCAGAGGATCCGACACGACAACATAGTGAAAATACTAGGTTACTCCGATGAGGGATATGAAAGTGTAGAAGAAGGTGTTCTCGTTTTCGAGTATGTCCCGAATGGAACGCTTCAGGAGAAGCTTCACGGGAAAGGCTCTGTTTTGCCATGGAAAAACAGGATGGGAATAGCGTTCCAGCTAGCCCAAGCCCTGGAATATCTCCACGAGAAATGCGATCCCCAAATAGTCCATGGCGACCTTAAAGGCTCGAATATTTTGTTGGATTCGGAGCTGAACTGTAAGCTCTGCGATTACGGGTCGGCCAAGGTGGGATTCTCGTCCACGGTTCAGCCGCCGAACCGGACGAGGATGACGATGTTTGGTTCTCCGGGCTACACCGACCCGCACTACTTGAGGACCGGAATTGCAACTAAAAAGAGCGATGTTTATAGCTTCGGAGTCATTCTTCTCGAGCTAATTACGGGTTTGGAAGCCGTTTCTTCGGACGGTAACGTGAGACTGATATCCAAAGTTGGTCCGATGTTGAAGGATGAATCTAAGGTTGCCGAAATGGTGGACCGGCGCCTAGCCGGGGAGTACGAGGTGGATGAAGCTAAGGCTGTGGCTTCCATTGCGGCTCTTTGCCTTGGGGATTCTCCAAGCTTAAGGCCAACTGCATCGGATATCTTGGGAATTATGAGAAGCAGAGTTCCCTCAATTAGCTTTCTATTCTCAAACGAGAAGTGTTAAGATCAAGCGCTTACAATTATCCAAAAAGTTAGTGTTTATTTAAAAAGTTATAGCTTACCCCTAAGATAGATAAATCTCTCTGATAAGGCGAACCAGATTAGTGAAAATATGAGTGTAGCTAGGAGGTGCATAAAGCGATTGTGATTAGTTGTATAGGGGCTTGAGCATTGTATACAATTTCTCAAAATGAATATTTGATTGATTCTTCTGGACAATTTTTGTGAGTTAAATTAACCGTGGTTATTTTTTAATTGAAAATATATGACATTGATTTCAAATGATCCAAAGAATTCGAATAGGTTGAGATTTTAAACATATAATATACAAATGATAAATATGTAATTGAATGGACACACATTCATATAAAGAATCAATTTTGTTGGAATTTGGAAATGCCAAATACAATGTTTAAATTTATAGTAGTACAAGTGTACAACCCCCTCCCCTACACACAAAATAAAAATAAAATACAATAAAAACCCACCTAAAGCCGTGTGTACTATTGGTCATCATGTTTTAATCAGTGGACCAACTAACAAACATGTGTTTTTCTTTAGTTATGAATACCAATCAAAACAATTGACGCTTTCACAAAATGACAAATGTTTGAAATGTGTTTCTCCAAGTATGTGAAAGGATAGACAATGATAATGGACTGAAATTACAATAATACTCTCAAAAAACTTTGCTTCCAACCACATTATTAATTAACTTTCCTCCAACCAAATTGATGACATAATTCGAATATTACATTTGAACAAATTAAAAGACAAATTGACTATTTAAATAATCAATAAATCAACTTTTATTTTACTCTTCTAATACAATCCATAGTAATTTGAATGGACTGAAAATTAATTTTTATTTCAATTTTTTTTAATTACGTAACCTTGCTCCCGTATAATAAATCACACTAGAAATATCTTATATGACGGATTTGACCAAAAGAGTGGCAAAATTCAAATTGGTAAATTTCTAATACAAAAATTATTTTCTATTTCTTTTCAAAAGTTTGAATCCCCTGCCCCAAGGATTCCTACACTCCGACCTGACAGAGTATTTGAGAGAATATAAATTATGATAACTCAATTAAACATAGATGTTAAACATTTACTTACGGCACTTATTTCGTGTTCACTTAGCCACTTGAGCACTCTTTTGCTGCAACTTTTTGTTATTTATTTTTTGAAGACATTTTGTTATTTATTTTTAAAATCTACTTTAACTATATCAAAAGTTGCTCACACTTAAAGCCTATTGAGAGGGAAGGCAAATGACATTAATGATTTCATTATTTTCGTGTTGGGATAAACTGTCGGTGAGTGCCATCATATTTAAAGTTATGGGATTGGGTGTCGGTCATTACAGTATTTTATGTATATTCATTAAGATAAGATGATAGTTTAAAAGCCAAAAATAATAATAATAAAATTATTAAATTTGACCATTGTTGAGTATATTCTCTATGGAAAATGCTTTACTCACCTCATGAATTTCCCTCCACTCTTTCTTTCAAGATATGAATTTGACTAACCCAACAACTAATTAAGAAAGAAATTTAGATACCAATAGATAATGACATGTCATAAGTAAGAGATTGGATGAGAAATACAAAAGGAGTTCTACATACTCCCTAATGTGGTAAACAAGAATTGATTATTTTCATCATATTGGTCTAAAGAAAAGTGTCTAAATCAAATTCTACGCACTCTCAAATTCTTGATTTAGATATTATTCTTGGGACTCACATGACGAAAATAACTCATATTCTCTACCATGTCAGTAAGTAAAAGTTGGGAAGTAGAATTTGGGAGTACATATACTAGAACTCTTATCTATTTAGCAATAACTTATGATAGATGGAGACTTTCAAAAGTAAACATTTACATGTTTTAAAAATATTTTCTCTCTAGTTCTCCAAAAAAAAAAAAAAAAAAAAAAATTATCAAGAAACTTACAAGGCATTTGGTTGGAATGAGAGAATTAGGTATGCAAAAAATTGTAATTATGTTGGCTAGGCAGCTCAACTGATCACATGGATGAAATTTGAGAGAAGAGACAAGAGATCGAGTCTTACCAGCGGCAGTGAGAGGGGCTCCTTGTGCGCAGTGAGTTCTCTGTGTTCTCTGTGTGCAATATCTAAAACAATATTTGGGGGTTAGACGACGAGGCGTCCTGATCATACTCTATGTATAGGAAGTACCTTTAAGTCCATATCGTACTCAGACTAGTCCCGTTCGTACTAGGCTGGCCCAATTAAATTGCAAAGTGTTGGCCATATTAATTTTTTCATACAAGAGAGAGTTCGAATTCACGACATCTTTTAAGGCAAATTATTGCATGGACCATGGTACACACAGCTGTGTGGACCAAAAATAAAAAATACATTATTTTTGTACTGAAGGTACATTATTTTTGTACTGTAGGTACATTATTTGATAGTATATATCAAATAATGTACCTTCAGTACAAAAATAATGTACCATAAAATAATGTACCTACAGTACAAAAATAATGTACCTCCAGTACAAAAATAATGTATTTTTTATTTTTGGTCCACGCAACTGTGTGGATCATGGTCCATGCAATAATGATTGATCTTTTAAGGAACAAGAGTGCACGGTCACTCACAACAATCAAACTGGTTGAAAGCGAGTCTAAAGTAAATGTTTACAAAAATATATAAATTTGTGATGCTCTCAACACTGTCAACTAAACTTCTTACCACTTGAACTACAATAAATATATCTCTAATTCATAACTTCTCATATAATTAATTCAAAGATCATTCATGAATCATAATATTTGATTATTTTCTTTTAAAAGATTATAATTTTGCGTCGTTCTTGTCTTAATAGTTATTAAAATAGATAATGTATGTGTATTTGTTGAAGCTAATAAGTTGAACAAGTGGACTGTGGACGTGGACTGAATACCTTACCTCAATTATTAAACTCATCCTTCTAAATCTCGAAGTACATCTTGTTCAAAACAGATTATATACTTATAATTAACTTATTATGTACATAAGTACATCCAATTAACATGTTATGTTAAATAAATTGAGAATATATATTGTATTAATTGTAACAAATACATAAGTTGTTAATTGAAAATATATAATAAGGAGTATATTATTGCATATACATAATCTAGGCAAGGTCCACTATACGCATAGTAGATCCTAGTCCACAATGCGCATGGTGATTTGTGGACGACCCTGCTCCACAATCTAACAATTGTCTAAATCTAAGACCCAATTTTTACACAAATTATATTATGGACCATGATCCACCTTACATGGTAGATTTTGGTCCAAAACGACGTCATTTTATATTAAGGAACTAATGACACCAACTAATGTATCATGTTTAATAACATTCATCTCATACTATATTTATTAGTATATTTGTTCTTTATGATCATAAATTTAAACTGTAATGTACATAAACACTAAACTGATAGTACATCATATCTATTCTAATTTAGTATGTAATTAATAGGTTCATAATATTACTACTATATGTTCATAAAAATAAAATTTAATGTACATAAACATTGCACTAAAATAATGACTTTCTGTATAGATTTATAAACTCATAGGGTTGTCTTGGATACATTTTGCTACATGCACCTTAATCTATGATATAACTATTGCACTTTTAATTCAAAACTAAAAACTTGTATTTTTTTTTATAACTTAAGTTACTCAAGCTTCCAAGCTTCAACGTACTATATCAGGAAAGCACCCTCCATCCTCATGACTTTGAGATTCAACACCGAATTGTATACTTTTGTATGCAGGAAATCAAATCCAATCAAACTCACAATGCTTTTAGCAAAAATTAAACTCCACATTATCACTAGAAACAAGTCTTAAGTAAAACTTCTCACTTACTTAATTAATGCCCTGGACCATTACAGAAAGCTTCAATTATTCATTTATTCATCTCCTATAGTATAAATTAACTATAACAAATCTAAATCTCAATAGCAATAACAATAGAGAAACACCAGGCGCCACTATTTTGACCTTTTAGAGTTGCTTANCTGTGTGGATCATGGTCCATGCAATAATGATTGATCTTTTAAGGAACAAGAGTGCACGGTCACTCACAACAATCAAACTGGTTGAAAGCGAGTCTAAAGTAAATGTTTACAAAAATATATAAATTTGTGATGCTCTCAACACTGTCAACTAAACTTCTTACCACTTGAACTACAATAAATATATCTCTAATTCATAACTTCTCATATAATTAATTCAAAGATCATTCATGAATCATAATATTTGATTATTTTCTTTTAAAAGATTATAATTTTGCGTCGTTCTTGTCTTAATAGTTATTAAAATAGATAATGTATGTGTATTTGTTGAAGCTAATAAGTTGAACAAGTGGACTGTGGACGTGGACTGAATACCTTACCTCAATTATTAAACTCATCCTTCTAAATCTCGAAGTACATCTTGTTCAAAACAGATTATATACTTATAATTAACTTATTATGTACATAAGTACATCCAATTAACATGTTATGTTAAATAAATTGAGAATATATATTGTATTAATTGTAACAAATACATAAGTTGTTAATTGAAAATATATAATAAGGAGTATATTATTGCATATACATAATCTAGGCAAGGTCCACTATACGCATAGTAGATCCTAGTCCACAATGCGCATGGTGATTTGTGGACGACCCTGCTCCACAATCTAACAATTGTCTAAATCTAAGACCCAATTTTTACACAAATTATATTATGGACCATGATCCACCTTACATGGTAGATTTTGGTCCAAAACGACGTCATTTTATATTAAGGAACTAATGACACCAACTAATGTATCATGTTTAATAACATTCATCTCATACTATATTTATTAGTATATTTGTTCTTTATGATCATAAATTTAAACTGTAATGTACATAAACACTAAACTGATAGTACATCATATCTATTCTAATTTAGTATGTAATTAATAGGTTCATAATATTACTACTATATGTTCATAAAAATAAAATTTAATGTACATAAACATTGCACTAAAATAATGACTTTCTGTATAGATTTATAAACTCATAGGGTTGTCTTGGATACATTTTGCTACATGCACCTTAATCTATGATATAACTATTGCACTTTTAATTCAAAACTAAAAACTTGTATTTTTTTTTATAACTTAAGTTACTCAAGCTTCCAAGCTTCAACGTACTATATCAGGAAAGCACCCTCCATCCTCATGACTTTGAGATTCAACACCGAATTGTATACTTTTGTATGCAGGAAATCAAATCCAATCAAACTCACAATGCTTTTAGCAAAAATTAAACTCCACATTATCACTAGAAACAAGTCTTAAGTAAAACTTCTCACTTACTTAATTAATGCCCTGGACCATTACAGAAAGCTTCAATTATTCATTTATTCATCTCCTATAGTATAAATTAACTATAACAAATCTAAATCTCAATAGCAATAACAATAGAGAAACACCAGGCGCCACTATTTTGACCTTTTAGAGTTGCTTATTAATTTAAAAAATTCTCTATTTTTATGGAGAGTAAAAGAATTAAAGAAAAATAAATAAAGAATACGCATATTTATATAAAAAATAATAATAATAATAATAATAATAATAATAATAATAATTAAAGAATAAAAAAATAACACAAAAATTAAAGTAAAATCAACCTAAAAGTTAGAAAAAAAAATCATTTGCCCTCAAGAGCAGTCATTATCTGATGCGATTTTGTCATACCCCAACATTATTTATAAGATTACAAAAGAATCAAATGGCTTCAAGATATTTGGTACACAAGTACACATGACATATGTATCGTCTGTGAACATTGTCGTTAACACTGTATACCCTCTGGAACGATCCGTATCTTTATCAAGGCACTGCAATCAATAAGCAAAATATCACATGCCTCCAAGACCCAATATCGGCGTGTACACTCATCAGCTGAGCATATAAGCCACACGTTTGGAATTGTCCAGAAATCGCCTTTAATAAATTAATACATAATAATAAATAAAGTAACATGAAAAGAGACAACACAATAAAAAAGAGTACTTCACAATTCACATAGTGCACAAAGAGAACGTGACAGAATAAATGAATAAATAAAGTAGGGCTATCCACTTACATATCCATTCATTTTTCAAATCCTGCAGTAAATGCTAGCCTTCCCCAGTAAGAAGCTTTCTTATTGAACAGGATATAGTAAGAATTGACCACAAGCTATAGTGAGAATCCTTTTTTTTGTTGGAAAACATTCAAAGCCTACAGACAGTCTAAAGATAAGAAAAACCACATTATACATGTTAGCCATTGAGAAATTGTCTGATGCTCTAGCTTTGTACAATCTTTGAATAATTTCCTGCAACAGATATGAGGTGCACAAAGGACTTGGAACATGCTCTACTTGAATTAACCAGCCTTCTGATCTGTGTTTTTCAACATCCAGGAACACCGTATAGATATAATCTCCTTCATGGCCCTTAACAACAATGAAGTTGCAACAACATGATCTCCACTTAATTTGATAATCCTAAGTACTGATGGAATAAGAGGATTCTTGCAGACAAGATGCTAAATTTCAGGAATAAGCATATGGTTGAATATCTTCAGCTAAAGAGTGGGAAGCCCTAATTTCTGATACCATTAAAGCACACTTGGTAAAAAGAACAGATTCTGAGAAACACCTAATTCCCTATTCTTGAATGAGTGTGGTGGGGAATACACTAGTACTGTCTTCTCCGTTTCATTCTACTACAGTTTGGCTGTTGGTTGTCAAAATTCTGCATGGGGGAGTAACATATGTCGGGCACAAAGACTGCAGAATCGAATGAATTTTGGTTAGTTTTAGGCCAATAAAGTCCCGAGGCTGTAGGCGGGGAAGGAATTTGTGGAACTGCCCAGGATGCATCAAGCACTGGACCCAAGCACTCATCACCATCCAGCTCTTCCTCATTGACTCTCAAAGTAGCGGAGCAGTCAGTGTCTCCAAGCTTCCCACTATCAGCCTGATATGAGCCATTCAAGAGAAGATGCAATCAGGGAATTTATTGGCTGGTGCTGTTGTTGTCTGTTTGTGTGTGTGTGTGCACCGGCATATTCAAAACAACATCAAGAATCTAAGGCAATTCCAACAGATACAAATATCATACAGACCTTCTCTCATGACTTTGACACCACCAAGTTACCATTTAATTAATTTCAACACCCCAGAAAGACTCACACCCACAAACATAGAAAAATAATCCCATATCTTCAGTAACTAACATGTAATGGTTTTAGACAAATTGTGAAATTCATGAACCTACCAAGTCATGAAATTACACAACTCAATGAAGAATATTCAAGTATTCAACTAAAAACTATTGTACTGCAAAGTACAAAGGTCATATGGTATATGAACTCCAAAGTGGGCATGGTAAAATTAAAATGTAATAGTTGAGACCATCTATCTAACAATATTATGTTCAACATAATCCTACAATCACATCCCGGTCTAGGGTTTACTGACACAGTGCCAATGCCTAACGGTTTATGCTCCTTCACCCCCAACCTACAATGACATCCATGCAGCACTTCTTATGTATAAGGTGCATAAAAGTGTGCAACATTGAACTTGTGGAATTGAACTTAGATGCAAATTTATACAAGTAATTTTTATGGTGAGGTGATGGGAGAAGTGTGGAAAACCAGATTCATAGGATCCATTGCACTAACAGAATAACATTGATAATAAATGGCAATTGAAGTTAGAAATAGAATGGAGGTACATGCTGTCATAGAATTAGCATCATACCTTAGATGAGTTATTGTCCATATAACCATAATTCTGATTGAATTCATTTAATCCAAGAAATTCATCCAGCTGCCACTGTGGAATACTTCCAGCTGCAGAACCACCAGCAAATGGTGCCTTAGTAGGTGCAAAATTTCCAACCTCAGTGATTTGTGTTGGTAATACTTTATTATACTGAATATCAGATGCCACATGGGGATTTCTCCTAGAAACAGATAGAAACTCCAGCTCTGAGATTTTCTCCCCAGACTGTGACTTCCCCAAGGATGAAGACGGACCAGGTTCAGTAGGTTCAAGTCCTACTTTCACCCCAGTAAGCAGGAATCTTTGGTGAGCAGAGACATAAGCATTGGCTGTATGAATGGCAACATCACACTTCCTGCAGAGCAGAGCTCGATCCTCAAGACAGAAAAAGTAGCCAACAGTTTCCTACAATAACAGCAATCTTTCATAAGCATCAGAAAGATTAAAAATCAGTCCTGGCCATAATGTTAAACTTTTCCATTTTCTGGACATCCTAATCTATTTGGAGTCTTGAGTTTGTACTTTGTACACACTCCCAGAACAATAAAACATTGTACAACATTTGCAATGTTCAAAAAAAGGGGGCACTTGAAAGTCAAGTTAAAAAATAATTTGATATATTCTCAACAAACTTCATGCTCCATCTATTACTTTGATTGGTAGACCTTTTTCCTTAAACAGATAAACTCCAGTAAAATTGACACAATATTTGAATAACCACAATATTAACCACACAAGGAAAGGACATTGATGGTGCAGATGATGAGTGCACTGCATCCATGCTTTCTGAACAAGACACCAGAAAACAGGATGAAGATTTCATCTCAAAACTGAAATAATAAATATTTTTGCTTTGATATTGCTAAGATGAACAGATGCTATGTTCAGGTTATCAACAGAAGTACACAAATATAGAGGATTGATTAAGCAAAACCATCTCAGTAAAATGAGTTTTACTCTGTAACTATAGGAAACACAAAACCTCACCCCTCAAAGCCTCTACCCTCCTTCCCCCTCTACATCTCCAAAGAAGGTAGTGTGATCAACAAGTGTTGGGGGTGACTCAATATGCTCATTTAATGGGCCAACCAAATGTGCTCAGCGAGGCAGGGCTCTAACTCCCCTTAGTCCTGGGGCCTTGTTCAGGCATCTACCTATACATGCTCAGCACAGACATGCAGGTTGTAAGTTGAGCATCACATCACTTAATAATGGACAAGTGCGCTGGACCCATCTGGACATGGGCATAAATACAATGGAAGTTTACACTCACCAATACCCACAAAATAGGCCCAAGTTACACAGAGATGTGGGGTTTATTTTCTTAGTATGGGAGACAGCTGCCAACATGATTGTCCTAAAAACAATAACCTCAAAACAACATGGAGATCATCTTAAGTGAAATACTAAAAGCTTGTTCATTTAGCACTTTATTAAGAGAGTCTTTTTTTTTTTTTGAGAGTTATTAATGACAGTTGGGTTACTTAATGACCTGTGGTTTTTGGCATCTAGGTTTCCACATAAAATATTCTCATTCATTCACATTCAGCATCAACAATAGGAGGTTGAGACAAATGACTTTATGCTCAGCTTTTTGTGACTTGTCAGTGAAGGCATCAACAATTTAAATCCTGCATTTATGAATTTTTTTGCATACTTCCAATCATGTATTATTGACCATAAGGCACAGTTGAGCAGAAAATCCCCTCTTTCCTATCCACTTTCAACTAAGTCTATAACATGAGCTAGATCTTTTTATGCGCTTAGTGAAGCCAGCTAGCAGCAGGAATCACACCTTAAAAGGCTAAAATATACTAGTCCAGACTCCAGAGAGTCATTAAAAGAATTGTAAAACGTATTCCTTTGAACAAATCATATTTACATATGTTTTCACAATAGTAAGAAATGATGCTCTGTGAATAAAGTAAAAATAAATGCAATTCCAGCACGCCTATCGCCCGTAAATCACACTAATGCTTTTCATATCCACCAAAATGTTTCTCTTCACAAAGACAACGGTAAAAAAATATATATATACAAACAAACAATTCACGAACTCCAGAAGTAAGAGATAATTACAAAAATACCTGGCAGATGTCGCACTTGGGCATCGACGAAGACGAGCCAGAGAGCGGAACTCGCTGGTGCTTAGAAGCGAGCTTATTGGCGGCGTGAACCTTCTCGTCGCAGGACCAGCAGAGCGCCGCCTCGTCGGCACAGCAGAGCACGTTCGCCTCCGCTACCTCGCACACGTTGCACTGAATCTTCATCCTCCGCTTTCTTCCACGGCGTTCCACCACTTCAACTTCTGCCCCGAATAAACCCTAGCTGAGAAAAATATCTGCTATGTGCAAGTTGAGAGGTTTAGCGTTTGTAGTTGGGAAAGTAAAGAGATGAGAATGAGAACGACGGTGAGTTAAGGAGGAGAAGCAAATGGACGGATATTTTGGAAGTCCATAAAGGGGTAAAGGTTTATTATATTTATTATTTTGGGGCTGAGAATAATTTATATTATTCTAAAAAAAATGTTGAATCTCTCCTCCAAGGGTCTCACGTCCAGACTCGACAGAACATTTAATAAAATATAAATCATGGTAATTTAACTAAAATAGATGTCAGATATTTGCTTACTGTGCACACAAAGTCTCACTTTAAAAATTGTTCACATATTGTTGTTGGTAAGACTCGATTAAGTCATTATTTATTAATTTTATATTTGTGATCAATTGAGCTGTTCGTGTGGTAAAAATAATTTATACTGGTGAGGAGGTTGGCCACGTGTCGATAGTAAATGTTTTGTACGGTTGGACCCAGCCGCGCTGGCCGCGGGGTGCAGAGACCTACGCCCGTGTGGTCCGCACACATCACTGCCCACTGGCAGTGTTGCCTGAATGCTCGGAGAAGCATCTTCAACTTGAGGATTGAAGACTTCTGCAATTGCTAATACACCCCTATGTTCATAAAGTTACAAATAATGGACTTATAGAACATCCTAATAATGACACAAATTCTATTTTTTTTTTTTTTAACGTTTTGTTGTGCTATGGAAGAAATGAGAAAGAATATTGCATGAAGATAGTTTTTTTGTGTGTCTCGTGTATTAAAAGAAAAAATAGGGGAAATTAGGTTGCATCTTGTGCACCAACAATATCAAATGAGCACATACACTTACTTGACGTGTTCTAGTGATCACCCTCTAACTTTTTTTTTTTAACATTTTCTCTTTCTTTATTATGAAGATGAAAAAAAAAAAACTCAATTTTTTTGTAACTATTCTGGATGCTCTTATTTAGCAATTAGTGGTTAGTAGATTGATTAGTTGATATGGGACTGCATCAACCAATTTGGTTAACATATTGTATTAGCAATATAATATACAAAGAAATGTTTGATGAAATTAATTATTTTATATTAGCAATAAATAAATAAATAAATAAATAAATATATATATATATATATATATAAGACTTATAATAGTATATCCACCGGTTTGATTTTTTCTCTAATTTTTTGTGGGTCTCAACATTCCTTCTCAATATCCAATATCTAAACCAATCTAAAAATTTCTTATTCACAATAGTTTGAGTTTTTTCAACTGTTTTTTATTGACTCACCCATCTATAAAAAATTGTATTTTAATTATTTCGTTAGTTAATATCATTTTAAATTTGTAATTATAATTAAAATTATTGCTATTTATAAGTAAAATAAAGTGGCCAAGAATAATTTAATTGATAATTATAAAATTTCAATTATGATAATATGTTATTAAAATTATATATTAGGTTAAAAACAGTACAATGCTTGTTTAATGTTTTTTTAAAAGAAAAAAAAAAACAATTGGTCATTGTTATATAAACAAACCAACAAAAAAAAGGGAAAAAAAAAATTGATAGCCACCATGAAGCGCCTAACAAGTGCATTGTCAAAATGCGCCTTCTGAGTGCAAGTGTGGCTTCACAGCGCTTGATAAATATATTTTTTAAACAACCTTGTAGGAGTAAAAGTTATTCAAAAAACGTACACATCAATGACAAATCCAACTTGAAGCTTTTGCATCATAAAAAAAAAANAAAAAAAAAAAAAAAAAAAAAAAAAAAAAAACTATATTGGACATGCTCACCATTGGTACAACACACAACAACAAACAAACAACAAGATTATAAAAAACAAAAACAATATACAAGTGAATATTTATACATGCACTCTCCTTTGTATTTTTGTTCCCGCATCGATGAAAATGAAATAGGAGTGTGTATTTCAAAATTAAAACATTGATTAAATAAGTTGTACATCTTGAAATGGATGATTGAAAGAATTAGGAGGGGAGGTTTTTTTTTTTTTTTGATCAATTAGAAAGGGAGTTAGGTGTTGTAAAATTACACCATCACACTTTAGAAATTGTAAAATAGTAATAATAAAGACATCACCTAATGCTATTTGTAAGTGACTAGTTACATGTATTTTTAGTTTGACAATTCCTTCTCGCTGTAAATAAAATATGAGTAGTATATTTTATACTTATCCCATTTTAAAATTTATTTTTTAATTAGTAGCGAGATCAGTCGATTCATCAGTACCCAGTAAATGAAAATATATAAGAAGAAAATAGCATTTTCCTTTGTCATTACTGTTGAAATTAATTTTTTTTTCTCTTTTTTTTGAAACAATACATTAATCCTTTTTTAGTTATTAACTTTAAAGTTTTCCTTGCTTTTGGCCATTTCAATAAAGAAAATTTTCACAAATGTCATTATCCACCATGTGAAAATGGTAACACATTTTGAGACATTGATTAATATGCTGCTACGAGTATTAGAATGCTTAGTTTATATTGATTGTCAAACTTGGGATAAGACTCGAATCTGAAACCTTTCAAATAAAAAACAATAGTGATGTAATTCATGTCATCAAATCACAAAGTATTTCACATAGAGTGTGTTTAAAAATCGAAAAATGATTTCTTCCGGGTTTTCAGTGTTTGGATGTGCCTGAAAAATCAAGTCAACGAAAATAATTTTTCATTAACTTGGCAAAATTTGGTTGTTTTGAATAAAATTAGTTCTACTAAAATTTGGCGGAAGTCATTTTCCACAAACCTTTCAACAATCAAAACCAGACACAACCTTCCGTAAAAAATCAGAGGTTTATTTATTTATTTTAAATTGTTAATAAATAACATTATTTTTAATAATATTATAAATAGTTTTATATTCTAAATAAAATAAATAAAAAATTTAATTATACCATTGTACTCATTTTTCATAAAATGAATCAACCATATCAATATAGTTTTTCATAATGCAACCAAACACGAAAATTTAAACCATTATCTATAAAATGATTCATTTTTCATAAATCATTTTTCTCGTTTCGAACTATACCCTTAGAGGTCGTTCACGGAATGTATGTTAGATTGTCTTAGGGAATGTTAATATTGTTGAGAATGTTAGATTACCGAGAATGTTAGATTCCTATGTTTGGTTAAAATTGAGGCATATAATATAATATTGTTTGGTTTAGAGTTATATATATATATATATATATATATATACACTTTAACACTCTTAAAATAAATAAGATAATGGTATCATATAAAATTGCATGATTAAAAATAGGGATAAAGTACAAATAAGACATCATACTATTTGGGAAACAGCAATTAAGCCATCGAACTCAAATAATAAGCCACCAAACTCGAAAACTAAGAACAATTAAGCAATTCTGACTCGAAAAATAGCAATTAAGTCCAAATTGACCTATTTAGCAGGCTATTTCTTTAAAAAATTGACAAGTGTCTTTTTAAATAATTTTTATTTTTTTTAAATTTGTATATTAGAAATTAAGAAAATTTAAAATAAAAATAAAAATGTACCGCACCGGCTCGGGCTCGACCAAATGAAGCACAAAGAGTCAATATTGGCTTCACTGAGACTCGAACCCACCCTCTCCCATGAGGAGTGCAACCGGTGAATCGGGTGCTACTAGACCACAAAATCTTTAGCATAAAAGAAAGAACATAAAAAAATCAAAAATAAAAAAAATATAAACAAGATTTGCAAATTTGCAACAAATGTAAATTTACAAATCCTGTACACTAAAAAAATAAATAAATGACGTGGCATTTGCCACATCATATTGCCAATCCCATACTGATAGGGATGGGATCGCATAAGAAAATAATATTTCCTTCAAAATCTTATGTGGAGGGTAAATTTGTATTCATTAGGAAATGCTACGTACCTTTAGAAAAGTAAAATAGCATAAATTAAATATAAAAATGTAAGTTTTGAAATGTAACAATCTCTTAATTATGTTGTATAAACTGAATCAAACCCTTCATTTTATACGGGAGGTGGTAGGTTCGAGCCTCAGTGGAGGCGATACTAACTCTTGTGCTTTAGGTTGAGAAAGTATTTATGAACAGATACTGCATTGTAATAGAGTTAGTAGTATTAAAAAAAAAAAAAACTGAATCAAACAACCCTTGATATATATATTACTGAGTATATTACAATTTCGATATGTACACAGTACACAATCGCTCCCGTCATAAAAATTTGGAGCTAAACGTCATTGTCCTTGCTCAAGTGAAAAGAGGATTGAACTTTTGGCGCCACTCCATTCCAACTCAAAAGTTTCAGAAAGGAGGAGAACAGCCGAGAGAGAATATCCACAACTCCACGAGAATTGGTTTTCGATCTTTATGAAATTTGGAAACCTTCCTCCCTCTCGATCATTCTGTTAAACAGAGTTCCACAGCATCTTATTTCGCTAGTTCGTCGAGTGGAGTTTGAATTTTAGGTCGTTACTTCAGTTTTATCTCGATTCTCAGGTACTTCCAGATACCTTAAATTGTTGATCGTTATCTGAGATTTTCAGAGTTTTATCGTGTTCCTTCATAAATTTTCTCGATTTATGTTATGAGAATGCGATAATTCTTTTCGTACAACGCCGTCTGAGTTTCAGTTTGAATTTTCAGGTTTCCGATTACAACTTTCGTAACAAGCTAGATTTCACTGATCAAATCTTACTTTCTTGTGTTTTTTTTTTTGCTGATGATTCCGGCACGTAATATATGCTGATTTTATGGTTGTAGTTTTTCCCTTGAAAATTTCACTTTTTTTTGGATCAACAGACGGATACAAGGTTTTAGGTATTTTTGAAGTTTTCATTGGGTTTCCGGGTTAAAGAACGGTTTTTCTGATCAAAATCCCTCCAGAATTCTTAATATATTTCCTCAACCCTGCTACTGTGGTGACTGAAATGCGGATATAATAGACGATTATATTCATATTAGTAGGTTATAGCCATAGGTCTACTTGTGGAAGAATTGAAGTTGATTTATGGAGGAAAGGATACTATACTAATAGTGTTGAGGATAGTTCATATACTCAGCGATATCCTTAGGTTTAAAAGTGCTACAGTTGAAGATGATTTGTGATGTACATGCTACAAAGTAGTTTATTTGCTTGCTGCTTAGGATTCTCTGTTATAACTTAGTTGATATTTTCATATTTGCTCTATGTTGGCATCTTTAGTGAATGCTTTGTAATTCAATTAGAAATTTGTTATTTGAAGATTGGTTTCACTTCACTAGAACATTAGGTCATTTTATGGTAATAAAATTGCCCAGCACCCTCCTTTGAGTGTGGGTTTATTTTAAAAAAAATGTTAGAAAGGCTGTTTATTGTTGTCATCATTGTAAGTAGGGTTGGAGAATCTTGAAGATGACATCAATTCTCTAAGAATACCTGTACTTTTTTACAGTTCACAACTTGCTGAAGATTTTCTCGTAATACCCAGGAATTGACTAAATTGTTGTATGAAATTCTATTCATAATTTCTGAAGGCTGAGATGAGATGCAATGCATGCTGGAGAGAACTGGAAAGCCAGGCTATCTCCACCACTTGTGGCCACCTCCTCTGTATCCAAATCTTCATGTGTGCATGGTGCGCACATTCACATGCATATGCATACATGATGAATACCTTTCTTCAGCCATAGAGTTTCCTTAATAATGTCAATAGGTCCAGAAGATGCACGTAAGATTCTCAGTAATGATGCTGCTTGCCCTATCTGTGATCAAGTCCTCTCTAAAAGGTCAGTGGTAGGCTGGTGGCTAATAATTTTTACAAGATAGAGAACTGTAAGCATTATTGAGAATAAGCTACCAGGGCTTTTATTGTACAAGCATATTCTTCTTATTCCTGTTTGCCCAGGCTTCTTTTCTGTCTTGGCTATCTAAGCTTTAAACTTTTGATTATTGTTGTTCTCCCTTCTTCCAGTATTAGCTGCAATTATGCTGCTAAACGAGAATGAGAGATACAGTCACTGTTTGTGGCAGAATTTAGCACTGTATATCTTTTGCCAGTTCTGTGCTATATGACCCTTTTTGTATCTAATTTCTTTATCAATTTTTCTTCCTTGTTACTAAGTGAAGACTCTTGTTTCACAGTCTCATGAAACCTGTGGATATCAATCCGTCTGATGAATGGATAAATGTAAGCAAGCATTATTTTAAGAGTTCTATTATAACCTTATTTTGTGCAAATCCAGAGGAAAATCTGTAATGCTTGTGATTCTAGATCTTATCTATTTTGCTTTCCATAGCATCCTGCTAATTCTATTCACACTCATGCAGATGGCCATGGTTGGGATATCACCACAAATCTGTATCCTTATAATTTGATTATTTGTTGCATGTTTGTGACTAAAACCTTGCCTAGTTTATTACCTAGTAAACAATGAAAAAACAGAAAAATTCAATAACAATTAGCATTTAGCTCTAGTGTTGATTCCAAAGTGGGTATGGTGGTTTGGAATTAGAGTATATTGTTAAATCCAATTGCTCTTTCCAGTTCTCTTTTACCATACACAGTGATGAAGAGTACATACAGAAGTGTCGTGTTCTACATTGGGCAAAAGGAATTGGAGATGCAGTATAAAATGAGCAGGGTTGCTGCTCAGTGCCGACAGAAATGTGAGGTTATGCAAGAAAAATTCACTGAAAAGCTGGAGCAGGTGCATACTGCATACCAGAAGATGGGTAAGAAATGCCAACTTATGGAGCAGGAGATTGAGAATTTGTCCAAGGACAAGCAAGAGCTACAAGAAAAGTTTGCTGAAAAATCCAGGTCAGTTTATCAAACGCAATCAATGCCCATTGCCCACAAAGTTCACTCTTTTCAATTTTCAAATCTATACAAGATAAACCTTGTTCAACCTCAGGAATATTTTGTAACATGGTACTAAGATGTCAGTTATCATATTCTTTCCTACTTACCAGGCAAAAAAGAAAACTTGATGAGATGTATGATCAGTTGAGAAGTGAATATGAATCAGTAAAGCGGTCAGCTATTCAACCTGCAAATAATTTCTACTCCAGAGCAGAGCCTGATTTGTTCTCAAACACGGCTAGCATGATGGACAACAGAGACTCTCTAAGAAAAGGTAAGTCTGTTCTTTTTATTTATGCAAACATCAAGCTGATGTTAATTTGGCAAAAAGATTGTAACCTAGATCATTATTAGCCTGAAGCACTATAAAATTGTATTAGCTTTGTAAGTAGCAGTTGTAGTTTTTTATGCAAGAAAGACTAGTTGACTTATTGCAGATTGGTTGGTTGCCACTCCTAAAACTCCAGGGCCAAGAGAAGATATCTGGCCTACAGCAAGACACAACAATTCTAACTCTGGCCACTTTGAATTCTCCAGTGGTTCACCTGCAAAAGAACCAGGCCTTCAAATGGAGGCCGGAAACAAAAGAATTGGTGTACGTTCTGCTTTTGGTGTTGGACCTGGGGCTGGAAACCCCTCAATGGCACTAAGGAATCTCATCATTTCACCAATAAAGAGGCCTCAGCTCTCTCGTGGTCAGCCTCAAATGTTCACGTAAGTATCAAGTTTAGTTGTGATTTACTCCGGGCTTTCTGAATTCTCTCACATACTATCCCTCTTTTCCAGTTTGTAGACTTGCAGATACAGAGTTCTTGCTGTTGGGTCTTTGGCTTCTTCAAACAGCAAATTGTAATTTTGTTTGTTGCCTTATTAGGAATCTGCCAAAGATAACTTGAACAAATGTGTTTATAGTATACTGACCATGGCAAACCAGTTAGACCTTATAGAAGGTGTACTATGTAAGAGCCTCAATTTCCAGTAGTGGACAACACTATAATTTTTGAAAAACAGTGTAATGCATGTTATGAGAAATGCAGTTATTGAATAATGCATACCTTATGTTGAACTTTTAAAGTGTTACAATTTCATAAAAACAATCCAAACAATTACACATATTTAGAATGAATTTATCAATATTTTCAATATTTTTTTTAGAAATGCAATGTCAAATTTGAAATTTTTATAGTACATGGTAAGGGATTGTATTTCATTTTATTATTTACATTTAGTCTAAAATGTTTAAAATACTCATAAATATAGTAGGGTAAAGTTTTTACAAAGTAAAGACAAGCCATTTTGTGTATTTTTTATTTTGAATTAAAAGTTTTTAAAAGTAAGAATTAAAAGTGAAACAAATTAAAGTTGATGACAAAAAGAAAAAATGTGGATATAATCAAATATGGAGCGAAACCTCGGGCTAATAAAATCTGGAATACCGGAACCGGTATATCCAATTCGAAGTGCCAAACGCGTTGGTCTGACCTACCCAACCTGCTATCTAAGAGTTTTTTCCACTTTTGGTCCTATGACTTTAGTGTTTCCGTCAATTTAGGTACACGACTTTCATTTTGCCACTTTTAGTCCTTGACTTTAATTTTTTTGCCACTTTTAGTCCTTGACTTTGATTTTTTTTCCACTTTTAGTCCTTTCGGTCACCCGAGCGACAACTTTTAATCGAAATCAACAAATTGTTGTGCCATTAAGGGTAAATAACGTTTAATGTATTTAGAGATTTATCAATAGACAATTTTACACTTAATGACACAATATTTTTTGATTCTGATTAAAAGTTGTTGCTTAAAAGCGAAGCAGAACAAGCAAATAACGTTTCTTTTTCCTATTTTTATCTGTTTATTTATAAATATATTTAGAACTTTATCAAAATACACTTTACCCTTAATGGCACAACAATTTGTTGATTTCGATTAAAAGTTGTCGCTCGGGTGACCGAAGGACTAAAAGTGGAAAAAAAAATCAAAGTCAAGGACTAAAGTGGCAAAAAAATTAAAGTCAAGGACTAAAAGTGGCAAAATGAAAGTCGTGTACCTAAATTGACGGAAACACTAAAGTCATAGGACCAAAGTGGAAAAAACTCTTAGATAGCAGGTTGGGTAGGTCAGACCAACGCGTTTGGCACTTCGAATTGGATATACCGTTCCGGTATTCCAGATTTTATTAGCCCGAGGTTTCGCTCCATATTTGATTATATCCACATTTTTCTTTTTGTCATCAACTTTAATTTTCACTTTTAATTTTACTTTTAAAAACTTTTAATTCAAAATAAAAAATACACAAAATGGCTTGTCTTTACTTTGTAAAAACTTTACCTACTATATTTATGAGTATTTTAAACATTTTAGCTAAATGTAAATAATAAAAT